>NC_038047.1:17053358-17353358 GCF_002211085.1 Panicum hallii | reverse complement strand
ATAGCACCAGAATGACTCACCCATGATGGCATGCAAAATACAAATATAGAAACAGCAATAGGAACTACTTTAGGTATATGGACCAGAACAAGGCATCTTTCATTCTCTGTTGCTGAGGCTACATTCCCAACAAAAACAGCAAATAAGCTAGGATGGATATTTGGCTATAAGATGGGACAATCTAAAATAGCTAGATTAGCAGGATTCAAGCTACATAACTTCAGGACAAAATAAAGATAACATGATGCTTCTCACATAACACAGCAGACTAAACAAGGTTAAACTTAACTCTTAAGAGAAGATTTTCAGTAGACTGAGGCAATATCATTTTAGTAAAAGCAATTATCAATTTCACCATAAAAGAACTGGAAAGAAAACAACAATATATAAACTGCACAGTAACTGTATACTTTATTTACTTGAATTTACTTCAGATAAATACCATTGCATTTACTTGAAAAGCTTAACAATGACATATTTATATGCTGTTTGCTTCATTCTGATTATAGTAATATCATTTTCATGAGGTCAATATCAATACTTTTGTGCATATTAATGTATATGTTTTGCCAGAAAACATCGTAGCATTAGCACAACTTGTATTCACAATCATATAACAAGCCCCCATCAAGGATACTCTACACATGTAACACATGTATAATAGGAAAGATGCGGTATCTCAGGTCTGTAAACTTGTATGTTTAGTCCAGGTAGATCCATCAACTTGAAAACTGTTTTGGTCCTTCAAAGTGTATATTTACCCATGTATGCCAAAAAAATGTTTTTTGTGGCATCTCATCCATGTGGCAATAGAAATTGATGCGGCACCTGTTTCCACTTCCCACCCTTTATCCTAAGACATTCACAAACTGTTATGTGCCAGAAATCAGCTATATGGTGTGGAGGTACCCATGCTTTTTTAGTATCCAGACCACAATCTACCAAAAACTTCAATAATGAAGACTTATTTGATTAACTTGTATGAATCCAACTCTACCAGACAAAACTGTCAAGACTCAAGTTTGGTTGCAAACAATATAGTTTCCATTAAGCTTATCAAACATGAAAATGAGTAAAACAAAACAGCATACACTAGAAAATATTGAATCAAGAATATACAAGACTATTGTGCCCTAATAAGTCTAGTCACCATTGAACATGATCCAAAAATTGGTGCCCAAAACATAAATAATCCTCAAAGCCGTTTGGAAGTCTGGACTTAGTTCACAAGATCTCTTTCCTCGAAAGCTTCAGCTGTACTGTAAGAAAAATGAATGTATCCCCCGGTTTCGGGTTTATACATAAAAATGTATTAATTGGAAGGAATATGCTTGTTTAAGTCCCATTTTTTGGAGATAAAACCCATAAATTGTGTTCCTAGAAATGATCAAGACCTTCAGCAACATGGACTGTTTGGTCATTTAGGAATTTGGAGAAAGTGGTCACCTTTCTCCATCCCAAGAATATCATTAGAATCTTCAGTGCACATTTCTTTCAAATCCCGCAAATGTTCAGAATGAGATACAAACATTTGTAGCTCCATCCTCAGTGCAATAAAACCCCACCATACACCACTGGCCTCTTCGAAGTATCCCATTTCAAAGATTTCCTCTTTGCTTCAACTCATGTTTTATACTTCCGTCAATCTATTAGTTCTAGTGAGAAATTGGCTAAAAAGCTAATAAATGACAATACATGAACAAAGACTATAACTTGGTTTGTTGGTTTCCTGCACAATTTCTCCTTTTTATGAAAGATAAAAATTTGAGAACTGAAACAGCCGAGAAAGGAACCTCCACAATTTTTTTTTGCAGGTCCACAAATTTAAGGCACTAACATGCACAATAAATTGCATATGCATCATTCCAGCTAATCTGAGCATCTAATCAGATCACGGGGATTCAGTAGGTCTACCAATACATGCCGGGGGAAAAGCCTCAATCTTGCTCAAACATTTCGTCATGGGAGAGCTTGAGGTCATCACGCCACACCCATGAGGCATCAATTTCTCACAAATCAAAGATCCCACGTACCTCTCGGCGGCGAAAGAGAGCCCGTCGTCGGAGCAGTGCCTGACGCGGACTTCGCGAAGCTCCCCCGCGGCGAGCGTGGCGGCGGAGCGGAGCATGGCGTCGACGCGGCGCTGGAAGGCGGGCGTCCACCACGCGGCCGCCTCGGCGCCGGGGGTCGACTCCGCGAACCCGGGCTCGAGGTCGAGAGCCGCGAAGAGCCCCGGGCGGGACCGCGCGGCATCACGCCAGGAGCGGCAGCACGCCATGGCGCCCCGCCACAGGTCCTCCAGCGCCAGACGCGAGAACGCCTCCGCCAGGCACACCGGCGTCATCTCCGACCAGTCCCGCTCCTCCTCCGACGCCGGCGCCGCCGACTCCTCGCCGCTGGCCAGCCCGCCGGTCGCCATCTGGCTGGCTAGGGTTCTCTGCGTTCCCCCCCTCTACCTGTTTTGCGGCAACCAAAGCTTCCAAAGGGTGGAACTGGAAGAACGAAGAAGCAATCTGCAGTGACAGTGGCACGCCGCAAGACCGCAAGAGAGCTTTGTGGCATTCATGGGCCCACATATTTTTCTTTTTTTGAAACATTCATGGGCTCACGTTAGCTGGTCTTTTAGCAAGCAATTGGGCCTGACCCGGCAGCCTGGCTTTTTCTTCGTCTCCTCCCGTTTCTTTTACTTCTTCGAGGAACCTGAAAAGCAGCATTCCTATACATCTTCGGCAAAAAATATACTTTTACATCTACCAATATTTGATATTCGTGCAATCAATCCGATGGCTGACACGTGGAGCACGAAGTGAATGCGGGTGCCAAAACCGGTTTTGCGGACGCACGTGCATATGTTGAGTTGGGACACGTGCCCATAGTTGATTAGATGAAACTGGTGCGAATCGTGAGTTATTACTTAGGTTCCAAAACTTCAAACAAACTTTTCTCCTAGACCATATATCTTTTTCCAAATCCGTTTGAACTATAATATTGTTTATAAATAATACAATAAAATAAGATTCAATATGTATATTCCTTATTTTTAAAAAGAATCAGCATTTCCAAAGACCTATGCCAACATTTACAATTCAATAGATCAACATTTTATGTAAAGTATTGGACTAGATTGTCTAAAATGTTGAATCTTGTAAAAAGAAATGTTGAATTTTCTTTTCTAAATACATAAGTTTTGCTGTGAATCTAGACATAGCAAAATTTATACATCTAGAAAGCTCAAATGATCAATAATTTAGGATGGAGGGAGTAACAAATTACTGTAGCAAAATTGATCGCTTGATTTCTTTCATGATACTTAAAATTATACAATACTAATACAATATATTTCATCATAAATATATTTATGAGGAAGTTTCATGTATATACTAATTTTTTATATTTTTTCAGAAGAAAGGTTAGCAGAGGAGCCTCCCCGTGCCAGCTCCGAGGATCCAACCTGGGCTGCCAGCGTGAGAGGGGCGCAAGGAACCACTCAATGCAAGCTCAACCCCCTCTAATTCTTTATAATTTGTTTAGGACAAGATGTGGGGTTAAAATTGCGCATCTAACTACTACTCCTAAGGCTGGTGCCAATGGGGGGCGGTACCGCCCCCCTGTCGGCCCAGCCCAGGCGAGAGTGAGGCGAGAGGCAGGCGAGAGGGAGAGAGGCAGGAGTAGTCTCGCCGGGCGGGAGCGGGCGCTATCGCCCCGTTCTCGCCCGCATTGGCAGGTGCGCGGGGGCGGTAGGCGGGCGGCAGCGAGGCGGCGCGCTGGTGTCGGGCGAGAGGGGTGGGGTGGGAGTGACGTGGCGTGTTTCTATTAGTCCACGCCGAGGTTAAAATAATTAAATTTGGAAAAGAAAAGCTGACCCTAATCCCCTGAAAGGGAATCTGAAAACAGGACGAGAGGTAAGTCCCTATCCGGAGAGAGGTAGAAAAGACATGCGGAACTCCAACAACATAGACCAGATATTAGAAAAGCCCTTCCTTTAAGTTAAAATATTAGAAATTACAGAACAAAACAGTGATGATTGAAGGAATTGGACAAAACCAACGATTACTGCGAATGGAAGAAATGAAAGATCTTTTTCGTATTTCAAAATAGTGAAAAAATCAAATAAGAGGTGTTAAGCTTTTTATCATTCTGGCATCGAGCTATTTTGCCGTAGGACCTCCCCTACAGTATCGTCATCGCAGTAGAGTTTAACCACCAAATTCGGGATGGATTGGTGTGGTTCCTCTACGCTCAGGACACCAGAATATCGAACCATGAACGAGAAAAGGCATGAGAGAAATATTAACAACACGTCATTCAACGAAGTGTTTTCGTAGCGCCAACTAACTGATAGCTGATAGAGCGCGAAGAAGAGAGAAGTGAGAGCTGGCACTGTAGCCTGTGCATGGAGGGGTTGGGTGAGAGTGGGGTGAGACTGAGGGTGAGAGCTGACGTGGCGGGGAGATATCTCCCCCACCACTGGACTCAGCCTTATGAGTAGATATAAATGGAGGTTAGAACTGATAGGCAAAGTTTAAAAAATTTGAGTAAACAGAGATTACTTTTGATAGTCAAAGTTTCAATATTTGGATCGGCTTTTTGACAAAGTAACCGCCCGAGTATATCCATAAACCTTGGATTACCCAAGGACCCGGTTCCAACCCTAATACATCCTTTTAACCGTGCACCCAAACGACCCGCTTCCCTGAACTCTTCGCCGCCGTCTAAATCTGCCCAAACCATGGCCTCCACCTCCGCCGACGCCGCCTCGGCGGTTCCGCCTTCTGTGGTATCCGCCGCCGAGGATACGCTCGCGGCCGCCGAGTCTGTCGGTGACCACCTATCCCAGCTGCTCGCTGCGGCGGCGGAGGACCCCTACGCCGTCGCCGAGCTCCCGCCCCTGCTACGGGCGCGCGCCTTCCTAGCCGTGGCGCAGGCCGCCACCTCCCTCTTAGCGGGTACCGTCGGCGCTTCCCCTTCTCGTTGCGTGAGTTTAGCTCTTTTATCTTTTCTCATTAAAGGTCTCTTTTTGTGGATTTTTGCAGTGCGTCTAAGGTGTTCGGGAATTGACCCCGACGAGCATCCCATCAGAAAGGAGTTTGTAAGCTCCTCCGAGCTATGAAATTCTCAATCTTTCGAAGTGTTTTGTTTCGGGATGCGCTTGAAGTAGGAATTACATGTCAATGTTATTGACTGGAACAAAGATGGGTGTACTTCGTGTAAATAATTGCCTTGGAGCATTGAGCGTGAGGGTGGAGCACTTTAGCTTGGGCTTATTGAACATGCGCTTAGTTTTACAGTAGCTTTTTGTGGATCCGAACAGAGCTTCTATCGTTGTAATATCGCCTTTGACATGGTTCAGTGTTTAGCTTAATTTGCTGTTATTGCCCTTTTACTGTAGAATTTGCATGGCAGAAAGTTTTAGTATTTGTGGTCATAGGGATCATGGTTCTTAAGGTGCTAAGGCAACTCGTGGTGACCTAGACCCCTCACAACACCTAGGCTATAAGGCGCGCGGTGGGGTGGCGCCATAGACATATCCTAAACATACCTTGACAGCAAAATTTAGTAGCATATACATACTTTCGTTGAGCTGTTGTACCATACATTCTCCCCTTTCCAGTTGTTCTTGCCATCCTTTCTCTTCTCCCAAGCAGCAAGCTGCACAAAGAATGAGCAACAAAGCAATCAGCAAGACCAACAACAAAAATAATTAAGTGAAAGCTGGACATTAGTAATATGACTTGTGATATGGGATTCTGTGTGAGGGCATCTTAAATCGAATTTTTTTTCATTTTTGTCAACCATTTGTTCTAGTTCTGTCAGAAATTTAATTTATTGAGAAAACTTTTGATAACGGCAATTCTTGAATGAAGAATTCTATTTGAATATACCATGATTTGGAAAATTCAGTCTATGTATGCTGTCACGTATTCTGTTCAAAGTTATATGTTAAAAGAAAGAAAATGATATTTTGTAATCCTTGAGTGGAGAATTCTATTTAGCCACATCAATTCAATGCTCATATCTTTTCAACTATTCTGCTACCTGGACTGGGAGAAAGTTTTGATGTTTACGATTGTTTGTTGGAGTCTACATGGCCACTACTTGAAGTGGAAATGCAATCTCTGTATTTGTCAATTAGTCTAGCTCTTCAGTTGATAGTTTTTTTTTTCCTGAGCTCTGATTCTTTTCTTTGCAGGAGAGGTTAAGCCTGTGGCAAGAGAAGTTAGATCGATTTGAGGATTGGGACAAGGGTACTGCCCTGTGCTTTTCATGTGTATTCATAGTTTATTCATAGATATGCAATGCTGGTACCCAGTTACCACCTGAACTCAATTGCAGCACCACTTCACCCTACTACTACACTGAATGCACAAGCAGCAGCAAGGTTCATTGGACACTCACTTTCCCACCTGACATCTGGTACATATTTAAATATTAAATTTGTGTGGTGGATTTTTCAGTTATTATGGCTTGGATTTGAGGTTTTTTTTTGTTGTTTCAGATCAGAAGAGAAGCATGCAGGCAATCAGTAGAGGAGAAAGAAGGGGCTGGTCTGGGCAGAAGAGAAAGCCTGAGCCTTTGCCTGAAAAGAAGTCTGTTCGTGCTGCTGCGGAAGAGTTCCTTGCAAAGGCTGCTCAGGAACTTATTGGGAATAGTGATAGCAGGGTGAAGGGTCCTGTTAGACTCATTCCTGATGAAGATGAGGACTAGATCAGTATGTTAGTTTTGTCAAGATATCAAGAATTTATTGCTGCTTCTGTAGTTTTGTTCTTACTGCATGAGTAATGCTACACCTACAAAATGTTAAAAGTAATGCTCACATACTGATTTGTACAACATTGTAAAATACATCTGACATGAGGGTATATATGGCCACAAAATCCAAGTTCATGGAATTTCTCTACATAATATAATTCACAATACCCCATCCTTGCATGTATATGTTAGATCCTTGTAGAGAAATTCCATCTCACATGCTGATTTGTACTCACATGTTAAAAGTAATATTCACATGCTGATTTGTACAACATTGTAAAATACATCTAACATGAGGGTATATACGGCAACAAAATCACAGTTCATGGAATTTCTCTACATAATATAAATCACAATTCCCCATCCTTGCATGTACATGTTAGATCCTTGTAGAGGTTAGCCATCCTTGTGAGAATATCTGAAATTACCTAACTCAAATATCTTCAGGTTTCGTTTTAGATAGTTTTTTTTCTTGTACTCTGCTAATGCTAAAAATCAGAAGAATGTAATTTAGGTACCTCAGTACCTGTATCTGAATTTATAAATGTTAAACGCATGTTTGTCCCTCTACTATCGTTAAAGTGCACCCTCGGATCAACTTTTAGCTTCACAATCATTCTTTGCTGACATGTATAGTGAAACACATGTTCTATAAACAGTTGCCTAGTTGTCACTGCCAGGGTCTGGATAGTTAAATACGGAATACAGATGTCATGTTAGGTTTAACATTTATGATTGATGAGTATGGCGTTTAGATGAAAGTTATAAATCATATTAATTGTGCAGATAATGTCAGCTTTACAAGTGAAGGCACATTTTTGCATGTCCTAGTACTGTGTTGCTAGCAGTACAACTGTACAAGAGCTTGGTATACATATAACAAGTTTATTGCAATTTGTTTACTTGTCAGTGGATGTTGTATCCACACAAGGGAGCATGCATCTGCTTTCGATAGCCAATTATTTCTTGTGTTCCATACCTGATGAATAGTTTCTGTACATTCAAGTGCATCTCAGTTCCATAAATTTTGAACGTCATCAAATGCACATGACGTGAGAATTAGTTAGGCTTGGTAGAAAATTATTTAAGGCCTTGTTTGTTTCAGCCTGGGATTGCGGATCATAGCTTTAAAAATCACAAGATGAAAAAAAATGCTAATGTGTGCTATAATCTGCATCTTTCACTGAAACAAAGAGGCCTTAGTGATGGTTGATTGAAATAATTTTTCTTGTCGCCAAGTGTATAATCATAAATGGCATTTTTATTATTATTAAATGGATAGGACCACGTATTGGAATGGTGGTTTTGTGGACAAATTATTTTTTCATGCTATTGAAAATGCACAACTTGAGATTGAAGGCAGCAGGGCACGTTTTTGGGAGAGTTGTTTATGCTGTGGTACAAATGTGTGTTCATATCCTGTGTTGCATGAACAAAGTCTTCTTCTAACTTAACATAATAAGTATACTCTGCTTGCCCCTACATCAATTGTTCTTGTACCACAACCATTCTGGAGTTCTACAAAATTCTCTTCTACATGATGAAAGTCTATGTTTTTGTTATGCATGTACTCTAGCTTGTGTTTGGTTGTGGTCTCTTCAGGCCTGTTGACTATTTGTTCTGTTTCCATTCAGGAAAAATGGATATTAACCAGGTGACATGCACATGCCTGATTCATCAGCTATGCAAAGCAAGGTAGAAGTTCTGGATGATGAAGATAACCCTAGAGTGCTGTGTTGTTGTATATGGAACAGGCAATGGAGCAAATGCTTGCTTGCTTCCTCTGTTTTGGGAGCTATTAACCTCAAATCTTGTATCTGAGTTCCTGTCTGGAAAGAAAATTTTGATTATCTATTTGGTAGAGGAGTTGGAGTAATTATATGGTTTGTGCGCTGCAGCACCCCTAATATTGAGTGTTGTCATATATTTGAATGTCAATTACAATCTGTGGAAGATTTGTGACCTCCAGCAATTTTGGGGTACTCAACCTGTGTAAGACATAATCAATGTATTCATGCTGATGGATGAACATCTTTTGCAGACTTTTTCTTGTGGCAATTGAGAACTTGTGTGCCTGCGTAGAATGTGTCGCGATAGAAATCACTTAACATTTTTGCATTTCTGGGGAGTTTATACCGCTGGTAGGTTGCAGAAGCTTTTGTTTTTCTGTGGTATATATGCATGTGAGGCTGTTGTTTTGTGTTGTGTATGTGGTTCTCTGCACAGCAGGAATTTACACCTAAGTAGCAAACAGTTCTGAGAGCTCAAATACATTCTTCCTGACATGGCGAAATTGCATTGTATTCAAGGTTGGCGGAGGTTACAAAGTTCAGTTCCTTTGTTGAGTATATCGGTGATCATGGGCACTTGTGTTAGGTTAATGGTGATAGCTGGTTACTGATGTATATCATGAGACTGTCAGGAACTGGAACGAGCGGAAAGTGGAATTGAAAGAAAATCGAAGTAAACCAACAAGGATGATAAGAACTCGATTGAATCAGATCGAGGATCACATGTTGTTGAGATATAGGCGCAGCCAGGAAGATGGAAAGCTACGCTACACTACCAATTCTTAGGGTTTCAGTTCATGACTTCGATGCCCCCCCGCTCTAAGGTTGTGTTTGGTTGGGCGAACGGATATCGTCCTGCACCAGCTCGTACTGAATCGTAGAGAGTCAACATGTTTGGTTCGCGTACTTGAACGGCTCGTCCAGGACCACTTGGTCTAGATGCTCTGAATATTCTTTGTTGATGCTGCACCAGCCCGTCCGGGAAAAAACACCGCACCACGCGGTCCAGGACAGCGATCTCAGCTTTGCTCACCTCCCCGTGAGTATTCTCACCGCAGCAGCCCGTGCTCGTTCCTCTCTCCCTCTCTCTGCTGGGAGCTCTTCTCCGCCAGATCTTCGCAAGCAGGTGCGTCCCCTCGTCCATGTCTCCCTCCCCTCGTCTCCCTCCCCTCCTCTCCCTACGTATGGGTTCTGAACCACCAGATCCGCTATGGCTACCCCAGATCCGTCATGGATCTGCCTATCCCCGTTCCCAAATCGGTGCTTTGAGTCATCCCAACCTCCTGCTCCATCTGCGCTCTCCCCAAATCCCCATCGAACCGGCGCAGTCCCCAATCTTTCTCTTTCTTTATTACCTTGGTCGGCAGCCATGCATGTTGCCGTGCATGCATGCAGAGGGTGTGCTGGTCAGCAGCCTTGCTGCAACCAATGACCAAAGGATTTAATATATATTTTTGTTCTTTTCCAGATTTTCAGAGTGTGCTAACAATGAATCAATGTTTGTTTGATGCAGGGAATTTTGGATTGAAGTTGTTTCTGTTGAAGGTATGAAAAATATGAAGGACCTCACATTCGGGTTAGTTTTCTTCTACAATTGCTGTCATATTTTCTGCTTTATAACTGCTGCTACATTCCTGAAACCTGATAGCATATATGAATTATGTGCTAGATTCATCGTGACGATGCTAAATATCTGAACTGTCCAATAGAGCACTACCATGAGATGGCAACTATTTTTGGCAATAGCTTGGCAACAGGTGCATATGCTAAGGGGGCTAGTGACCCTCTTGCCTCAGAGGTGACTGCAACAGCGAATGCATCACAAGAGACTAAAGATGGTGCTGAAACAAATGAACAAGAAGGAGGTTCACCACTTGAGGCTGATGAGATGACATTTTCAGCTAACACAAATGGTGCAGGGAGCTCTGGAACTAAACCACCACCAGCAAAGAAGCATAAAGTAGCTGCTGTTGAGGATCCAAATATTGCAATGGTCAGTATAATGAGTGAGGGTCTTGGGAACCTTGCAGCAGCCATAGAGAAGGTGGCGAAGGAAGATGATGGCATTCCTGAAGGGTTGTATGATGACATGATGAGTATTCCTGGATTTGATGAGGCACATCTAGATCACTACTATGCTTATTTGTGCGAACATCCATCACTTGCAAGGCGCTTCTACAATATGCGTTTGTCATCAAAGATGGTGTGGGTTGCGAGGTACATCAAGGAGCACCTTTGAGGAGCACCTTTGTGGTCCTGATGAGTAGGTGCTAAAGTGCAGTGTATTTTGATAACCACCAAACTGTTAAAAATGGTGGCTAAAGACAAAGCACATGTGATGCTTGTAGTTGTTAGGTCGTCTTGGTGATTTTGGTATATATTTTGCTAACCCACTTGTTACAATGGTGGTTGATGGCATGTAAGCACGGGTGGACATGCAATGGTAATTGTTAGGATGATGTTGCTGTAGTATATTTTGCTAACCATAAACTTGCTATAATTGTGGTTGATGGCATGTAAGCACGGGTGGTGGTTGCTATTTATGGAACTTGGTATTCTGAAATTATATTTGCAACTATTTTATGGAAATTGAGATATAAACTTTGGTGCTGTATGTGTTATCTAATTTCATAAGTTGAATTATGTGTGATTACGTAGAAGTAAAGATTTGTAGAGGTAAAGTTACCCCCTATGGTACAGGGGTGACTATACCCAGAACCATTCATTCAACCAAACAGAATCTTGTACCATCCTGTACCATTCCATCCAATGAAGCAAACAAAAAACTGAATCGTTTCATACGTGCTACCAAACAGACATTTTGAATCAAACCATCCAGGACCATTCAATCAGCTTGAACAACACATGCAGGATAGAATCTATTCATCCAACCAAACACTACCTAAATACATGACGCAACAATTAAGTTGGCAGTATTAAACACTTTACAATCCGAAAGTAAAAGACGCACTAGCGCCCTAAATGAAGTGAAACAAAGATGCCGTCGGATGGCGGATGAACGGGCGTAGTGAAGTCGCCGAAACGTTCCCCACGTCGCCAACTTATCCTGCACTCCTTCCACCACTAGTTATCTGACGAAACTGAGTATGAACACCTTTCCATCTTGACAATGCCCCCTCCTTGAGATCCTTGTCCTCAAGGATGAAATGAAGGGAAAACCTTACAAACGAATGAAGTATCCTTCCATGTGGCTTCAAATTCTGGTAAATTAACCTAATGAATCAACCATTGCAAAATTGCTGGTGGAGCTACTTTAATTGTTCCCTTGGCATCTATTAGAGGTAATTCCGGACTTGGAATAGCAATGGGACCCAGATGCTTCTTTAATTGACTGACATGAAAGATATTGTGTATTTGACAGCCATCAGATAGTAATAATTTGTATGCTGCCTTCCCCACTCTTTCCAATACCCTAAATGGACCATAAAATTTGGGATGTAGTTTCAAACATCTATGTGCACTCAGAGATGTGTGTCTATATGGCTGGCTTTTAAGGTAGACCATGTCCCCTACTTTGAATTCTCTTTCAGTTATGTGTTTCTCAGCTTGTAATTTGATTCTAACTTGAACTTTGGTGAGATGGTCCTTGATTACTTGTGTGGCCACTTGTCTGTTTCTCAACTGTCCTTGAGCGGATAAATCTAAGCAATCAGGAATAACAACCTCTGCCACTAGTGGTGGTGGAAACCAGAGTGCTTGGAAAGGTGTCAAATTTAGGGAAGTGTGATAAGAAGTGTTGTACCACCATTCTGCTAATGAAAGCCTATGATACCATCTCTTTGGACTGTTGAAATACATACATCTCAGATAATTCTCTAAGCATTGGTTTAGTATTTTTATCTGGCCATCAATTTGTGGATGATAAGCAGTAGATAAGGGAAGTTCAGTTGCCAAACTTTTGAACAGGGCTTTCCAGATTGAGCTTGTGAAAATGGGGTCTCTATCCTTCACAATAACTTTTGGGAGTCCGTGTAGTTTAAAGATATTTTTAAGATACAACTTAACTACATCTTGGTATAAGGATGTCCAGATTGAGCAATGAAATGGGAGTACTTAGTAAATCTATCCATCACTACAAGAAAGACATTCCACAAAATCCATTGATATGTGTGTCCAAGCCATCTCAGGTAAAGAGAGTGGTGCGAGAAGACCAAGATTTCTTCTTTTGACAAACTGGACAATTTTTACATATGCTTGACTTGTTGTTGCATATTAGGCCAATAAAACACTAATTGCAGTCTTATACAAGTTGCCCTTTCACCAGAATGCCCACCTAAGGCAGATTTGTGAAAACTATCCAACAATTGTTGTCTAAGAGGACCTGTATTTCCAGTCCATAATTTGCCCTTGAATCTGAGAACTCCACTATTAAAGGAATGGTTTGAAACTACATTAGGATCAATGCTCAGTTTGGCCAATAATTCCAAGCACTGAGTGTCTTCTTCATAAGTATTGTTCACTTGTTCCATCCACACTGGGACTACAGTGGATATTGCAAGAATTTTAGCAGAATGAGTTACCCTGGATAAACCATCTTCTACTTTATTCTCTCTGCCTTTTTTGTACTCCACCTGATAATTATATCCCAATAATTGATCAATAACATATGTTGGACTCCTTCAACTAGCCTTTGATCTTGAATGTATTTCAAACTTTGTTGGTCAGTTTTGATGATCATTGAAGTGCTAGCAAAATATTGTTTTTTATAGATTCTAATATTTCCATAATTTCCTTTTCGTATGTGCATGAAGCTGAAGCTTTTGGGCCCAATGTTTTGCTGAAAAATGATATGGGGAGCCAATTTTGCATCAGAAGAGCTCCTATTCCACTGCCACTTGCATTAGCCTCTTGGGAAAATGGTTGTGTAAAATCAGGCAGTGCTAAAATAGGAGGTGTTGACATGATATGCTTGATTTGGGAAAAAGCTTCTTGTTTCTTGTTTGTCCATAGAAATACATCTTTCTTAAGAGCATCAAAGAGAGGTCCGCATATTATCCCATATCCTTGTATGAATCTTCGGTAATAACCTGCTAGACCAAAAAATGCTCTAAGTTCTAGGACGTAATTAGGTGAAGGCCATTTTTGAATGATTTCTATCTTTGCTGGATTAGTAACAACCCCTCGAGCACTTATAATATGGTCTAGATATTCAATCTCGGGCTGTGCAAATGTGCACTTGCTCAACTTAACAAATAACTTATTTTGCTTGAAAACTTCCTGTACTGTCCTGAGATGCTGAATATGTTCCTAAAGGCCTATGCTATAAATTAGGATGTCATCAGAGAATACCAGGGAAAAAATTCTTAGAAACTAAGCTAATACATTACTCAAAATGTCTAAATGGTTGCATGAGCATTTGTTTAATCCCAAATGGCATGACAATATACTCATATAATGACCCATATGTGTTGTGAATACAATCGTTTAAATATCTTCTTTTTTCATCCTGATTTGGGTGATGGTTAGATCTTAGATCTATTTTAGAGAATATCTTGGCTTCAAATAATTTATCCAGCTGATCTTCAATGATTGGGATATGATATTTGTTTTTGATTGATTGTATTGAAATTAAGCTGCCTATAATCCACACATAATCTCCAAGTACCATCTTTCTTCTTCACAAGAATGATTGGGGAAGAATATGGACTCACACTTGGTCTCATCATGTTAGCACGCAACAATTTTTGAACTAGGTCCTCCATTGTATTTTTATGATGAAATGGCAGTCTGTAGGGCCTCTGACTAATTGCTTTGTTACCATCAATTAGGGGAATAGCATGACCGATAATTCTCTTTTGTGGTAACTTACTTGGTTCCTTGAACATATCATCATATTTCGATTGTACATCATCAATTTAAGGGTGGGAAGCATGATATGAAACTTCAGAGATAGGGGTACAACAACAACCCCTATTGCTTTCTTCTTCAATAAGTGACATAACTATTTTTTTGGGACCAATCAGTTGGCTTTTATGTGAATATGTCTCATCTGTGAAAGTCACAAGATGTTGACCATTTTTGGTGCCTATGTCTCATCTAGGGTGGCACAGGGGCTAGCGTCAACGCTAGGCACTGCAGTCGCCTGCGCTGCTTCCTCTGCCACTGCTGTGGCGATGGAACTGGTGGGGGAGGGGGCGAGCCCCTAGCAACTGAACGGCGGGAGGAGGAGGATGATGTCAAGAGGCTGGTGTTCAGCGGTTGGCCAGCCGGGCGGCGACGGCGGCCCTTGTGACGCCCTGAAAATTTACTGAATTAAATCACGCGCTAGAGCAATTCGTGTCCGACGACAAAACCCTAACCCTAACTGGGTCGCTGTCCCACCCTGCACCGCACAGTGGCCGACGATCACGCGCGACCGCTTTTTCCGTGATTAGCGCCGGCGCGATTCCGTTCGCCTCGCGCAGCGCGCGGATGACACACGCGCGTGGCCGACCGACCGCGGTCGCCGCCGCGATCGGCGCCGACGCGGCTTTTCCCCCCTTCCCCTTTCTTTTCTCTCTCTCATTTCTCCTCTCTTTTTCTTCCCTTTTTCCTCTCTTTCTTTTCTCTCTTTTCCTTTTTCTTCCTCCTCCCTTCTCCTCCCTTCCCTCTTCTCCCCTTCTCCTGCTCCTGAACGCCGCCCGGCCCTGGCTGCACCCCGCCGCGCCAGCCACGCCGCCTTTCTCCACCCCCCCCCCCCCCGCGAACGCACCTGCCCTGGCCGGCCCTTCCTGCGTCGCGCACGCGCACGCGCCCGTGCGCCGCTTCCCCCGGCCGCGCGCCGCGCACCCCTGCCGCACCGCGCGCGAGCCCCTGCCCGGCCGTGTCACGACGCACGCGCACGCGCAACGCGTGGCCGTACGTCGCGACGCGCCGTCCGTCGCTCGCAGCCCGCCCCGGACCCGCGACACGCCGCGCCGCGCGCGCACGCGCGCGCCCTGACCCCGCGCGTGCCGCGCCGCTCGCCGCTGCAGCGTTCCGCCCGCGCGCGCGCCGTCGCTTCCCGCCCTGTGTCCGCACAGTGTCCCCCACGTGCTCGCCGAGCCGTCGCTTCGCCCCGGCATCGTCGCCTGCGCCGCGACACAGGAGCCATTAAGGCGCTCCGCGCCGCTCGCCGGCCTCCTCACCGGTCACCGCCGCCCACCGCCCCTAGCCGCCTATAAATAGGCCCCGCGCGGCCCGCTGCCCCCCCCCCCCAACTCCCACCGCAGTCCCTGCCCTCTCTCCTAGCCCACAGCACCGCCGCCGCCCATGGCACCGTCGCCGCCCGCCTGCTCCCGTGGGCGCGCCTCCTCGCTCCACCTCGGCCCAAGGTGAGGATGGGGATGGGATCCCCTCCTTCCCCTCTCCCTTTTCCCCTCAACCCCGAGCCGCCCCGGGCCCCGGCCGGCCGGATTTGGCCGCCGCCGGCACTCTTCCCCCCCCTCCTCTGTTCTGCACGGGGGAGAAGGAGGAAGAAAGGGCTTTTGCCCAGAGCCCCCTCCCCTTCCCTGTATTAACCGAAACCCCCCCCCCCCCTCACTCTAATACCCTTAAACACCCCTCTATGCACTTCCTTTTTGCAAAAGAGACCTTGTTCTTTCTATTAAATTAGTTGAACCCCCTAATACATAAACCTAAATACACTCGACATCCTTTAGCGTACCCTGAATATTTCTAGAATTCGCAAATAGGTCCCTACCCTTTTCGGATAATCACGGATGAGCCCTTAGACCCTTGTTTAGCCCCTGAAACCCCTTCGCCTCGTCATTTTATGTGCGAAACGATCTCCGATCGACCCGAAACTTCACCACGCCCTTTCTAGTATAGTTCTAACCGCGCCATTAAGAAACCACCCGAAAATATTACCCCTACCTCCGTAACTAAATTATTTCCGATTCAAGCTCAACGATAAAAGCTTTTAGTCCTTGTGCTTGATTGTGTGTCTGTTTGTTTGCGCGTAGGACACGGAGTGAACGAAGAAGTTCCCGACTGCGGCCAAGCAACCGAGGACCAGTTATGCGACCCCGAACCCGAGGGACAGTGCTTCGATCAGGACCTCCCGCAAGGACTTGACGATGGCAAGTTCAATCCCGCCCTTGGATGCATGCTTCTATCCTAATTTTTATAAACGCAACCCGGTGGCCTGTTTTACAAAATTTCATGGTTTTGCTTGCTGAACACATGGTAGGATAGCCACCCTATTTGTGATGACCATACCTTGATCACCTGGTTTTATAAAGAGAGTGTGGGAAGGGATCAAACGTGGTTTTGAAAAGCGAGTCAGACGGGATGGATGGCATTTCTGTGTGAATTGCCGTTGGTGTGCTCGTACCTGTGTGGTTGAGCGTGGAAGGGAGATATCCATCTTGTCACCCCTAAGGACCGAGTTGATGTGTCGTCTCACCTAGCTTCCTGTCGTGCAAACCACTTGACCGTTGTATGGGCAACGGCTTAGCCTAACCCCACTAGTTGGTCTGATAGCCATCAGGAGAGCTGGGAGCAATGGGTGATCAAGGGGACGGGATAAGCTCTGTGTGACTTATGCCCCGGTTAAACCTCGGTTATAGGTCGAATGACCCCTTGATAGATCCCGTGGTGGCTAGCCAGGTCTAGCTAAGATGGGTAAGGGCTTCGATGGGATCTGCACCGGCACTAAGGTGTTCGTGCTGCGGTACCCCACCTGTGGGTAAAGTTGCACACCTCTGCAGAGTTAAAAATCTATTCGAATAGCCGTGCCCACGGTACTGGGCAAGTTACGGTGTGGTCACATAACTAGTGTTTCTCTCGAGGGATGGTTGGACTGGTGTGAGTTGCTTGGGAAGTGTCCGGCAGCTGTGCCGTGTGCTACGATGGACGGGGAGTCCGGTAGCAGTTTTAAACTTGGACCCTGTGTGGGTCAGCTCCATGTGCTCCTTGATGCTTAACGACTTGTTTTGAAAATGTTTTAAACGAACCTTTGCATAAAGTTGAGTTTTCCGCAAACAAAACCATAACCTTATTCTTGGATTAACCTGTGCATTTAATTCCGTTATAACCCCCCTCCGCGGGTGTGATTGGACTTGCTGAGTACGTCTGTACTCACCCCATTCTTACTTTTACAGTGGAAGATCCCTACTACATCCCCGAAGACGTCGAGTAGGGTTCCGTCCTGCACCCAGTCTTGCCTGTGGGTGAGGTCACCGTTGGAGCTCCGCATGGCGCAAGACTCTGATGATCCCCTTTTCGTAGTTAGTGTAGTAGTATGGATCTTAGTTGTAATCCTCGCGATAGTGGCGCTTCACTGCCCATTACCGCGAAGAGTTGTACGGTGATGTACCATCTGATGTAATAAAAGTGTTATCAGCCTCCTGGGACTGATAAAATAACACTTTTAAGTCTTCCCTGATGGGGGGACGCTTCAGGTGGTATCAGAGCCGTAGGCTGGCCGTAGGACGTGACCCTAGGAGCGAGACCCCTTTTCAGGCCCTAGAACTTGTCCTGATTTAGAAATTTTCTGCACAAACACTCACCACTGGTCTTTGCCTTGTTCCAGATGGCTGGCAATGGATGGGTTAACGGAATCTGCCACGCAGAGCCCGGCCTCCCCAAGTTACTATTGCTTAGCCTGGAACGCGTTGGGATTATGGAACCACCGGAGTATGCCTACCGTGAGTACATCGCCGGAGGCACCCTTCGGTGCGATATGATGGTCTTTGTGGAAAGGAGCACCCGCTACCCTGATGTGGACCCTTGGTTCATCTCCACCTCTAGCTTCCGCTTCCCCGACACCTATCGAAAGGCCGCCCGTAAAGCCCTGCGACGGCTGCGGGTGCTCTACAGGCACCACCTTCAGCGGACTCCTATGGGATTTTTCCCACCCGCTGAGGGAAGAGGACGCACTTGGATTGCCCGGATGAGGGGGCTCGGACGAGAAGGAGAAGACCTGGAAGACACGGTTTCCCACCTATCCATCTATCTTACTGGCTTGGATGCACTCTACCGCGAACAGGCGGCACAACTGAAGCAGCTAATCCATGGGATTGAAAAGATAACCCAGGAACTGGAGGAACAACGGACAAGAGCCGCAAGCGCCGAGTATTCCTTAGCCGCCCTCCAAGCCCAGATGCAAGAATACGAGAACCGCAATGGAATAGGTGGATGGATAGAGGAAGAAGAAGAAGAACCTATGGAAACCCATTGGGATAAGGGTACTCAGACCGAAAATGAAATGGATCGGTTCCTTCCAATAAAGAAGCGCTCCATCAGAACCGAGGAAGAATCCCCATAATAGGATTAGCACTCCAAGCTAGAACCCGACCCTAATAACCCCGTGCCCATGAGAAATGTATCCCCGTGTTACAATAATAAATGTTATCCACTCCCTTTTGTATCTGTGCTAGACTGTTTATCCTGTTCATGTTTCAGATGGCTGAGGAAGGATGGACCCAGGGCGATTGCCAAGCAGCACCTGGCTTTCCCGGCCTCTTAATCAACACCCTGGAGGACCTTGGCGTTACAGAACGCCCAAGGTACTACAGCCGAGAGTACGAGCACCATGGTACCCTCCGCTGCAGGGTGATCCTGGTCATCGCCAGGAGCAACCGCTACCCCGACATCCAGCCTTGGCGAGCGACCGCCACAGGGTTTAGACACCAAGACACCTACCCCTTGGCCATCAGAAAAGCACTCCGTTATTTGTGCCGGATTTTTGAAGAACACCTCGCCCCCACGCCAGACAAGTTCTTCCCGCCGGCCATTAGAACCCCAGTCTGGGAAGCACGCATGAGAAACCTGGAGCGACGTCGCCATGAGGAAGGCCCCCTGTACCAAGTGGCCACTTACCTAGCCGCCCTGGACCAACTCTTTGATGAGCAAGCCAACCTTCTAAGGGAGCAGACCCATCGAGCCGAGCAAGCGGAGCTCGCAGTGAGATTACAGCAGATCCGAGCTGCCCACGCCGAGGCAAGGGCCGCAGCCGCGGTCAGCAGCGAAGCCGTCGCCAAGAGAGCCTCAGGCAAGCCCGAGACCGGCGCATGCAAGATTGGACCCGGAGTGGAACACCAGTCCCGGCAATTGGCGAAGACCATGTTTTACTCGGGACACCCGTCATAGGATGGGGACCACTCTTTGGGAACACACACACTCCACCTGAGAACCTTGAAAGTTCTGCCGCCGCCGTCGAAGGGGGTGCTACAGCGCAACCCTTGCCAGATGGAAACCCAGAGGACGGCGAACGAGGATCTCTCACCCTCCCCGCCCCGGAAGAAGGCACGCCTCGCGAATAGAATAACCGACACCATCTCAGTGATGCACCCCCCAGCTTAAGACGTGCCCTTAGACAAGACCCTAGCCGAGTAGCACGAGACCTAGTCGTACCCCCAAGTTGTACCCCCCTTGCAGTAATAAAATGGTTTGTGCTTGTTGTTTGTGATGTTGTGTGCTGGTTTGTTGTGTGCTGATTGTTTATATGAGTACCGGCAGAAGGTAGATTCTGCCTTATACGAATTAAACAACTTAAACATCACATAAACGTAACCCCAATCTACCCGATCAACAGGTGACCCCCCGGAACGTCGCGAGGGCCTCCCGTGGCCGGAACCCCGTAGCCGCTAGTGCCGGAGCACAGCCCGTTGAACAAGATCTTCCCCAAGGAGAACAAAAAGTAAGCCAGAACCGAGGAGGAAGTCAAGAAGGAGAGCAACTACCACCACCCCCACCCCTCGGAGACTTGGCGCAGATAATCCATAACCAGACCCTCATACTGGAGATGCTGGCCAATGCCCTCATTAACCGGCAGCCACGAGGGCAGAATATGAACGACAAGCTGACGGCCTTTCTAAGGACCAAGCCACCCACCTTTGCCGGATCTTGCAACCCGTTGGATGCAGACGACTGGTTGCGAGTGATTCAGAGGAAGCTCGAACCATTCGAATGCCAGGACCGGGACAAAGTCCTTCTAGCAGCCCACCAGCTCACCGGAACAGCATTATCCTGGTGGGAAAACTATTGTGCCGCAGCCGAGGATGCCTCTACCATCACCTGGGGAGAATTTGTAAGGGAGTTCCGCCGCTACCACATCCCTTCAGCCACCATGAAGCGCAAGGCGGATGAATTCCGCGCACTACAACAAGGAAGCATGACGGTGGAAGAGTATACCCACCGGTTCATAGAATTGGCCCGATATGCGCCGGAAGAAGTGAGCGACGATGATAAGAAGCAAGACATGTTCAAGAAGGGATTAAGCCCAGAACTCCGGACCTTGCTTACCCCAAAGATCTATCCGGACTTCAACACCCTGATGAACAAAGCTATCCTCACTGAAAGGGCCAAAGCCGAAGAGAGGAAGGATAATAAACGCAAATTCCTGGAAAGTAAGGCCCGCCAACAGGACCGCTTCCAAAAGCCGAGAAACTTCAACTACACTACACCAAGATCTCAGGCCCCAATGCAGTATAGGACTCAGTCCCAGGTGACAGGACCACGGGCCCCTGAAGCACAGCCTAAAAGTCAGAATACCATGAGAGCCCCGCAGAGCAACACAAGCCTGGCCGCCTCCGACAACAACAATGTTAGGGCCTGTTTCAACTGCTGTGAGACAGGGCACTTCATCGCCAATTGCCCTTATGCCAAGAATAAGCCGGCAACATCGGCCTTCTCCAACACGGTGAATGGGCCCAGACCAGCCCTGACCGTTGCCAACCGAGTGCCCATCCGCAACAGCGACAACAGCCAGCAGATGAAGCAGCAATCATTTGGATGAGCCCGCGTCAATCACATCGACGCGCAGGAGGCTCAAGAGGCTCAAGGCGTAGTGCTCGGGGAGTACCTAGTCAACTCAGCTCTGGCAACAGTACTATTCAATTCTGGAGCGTCGCACTCGTTCATATCCTCGAGTTTTGTGGAAAAACACAGAATACCTACAGTGCTACTAAAAACACCCCTATTAACCCGGACGCCTGGAGGCGACATTAACTGTCAGTTAGGTTGTCCACGGGTAAGGATCAATTTAAGTGGGGTAGAATTTCTAGCAGACTTGGTAGTACTTAAGTCTGGGGGAATAGATGTGATCCTTGGAATGGACTGGTTAAGCCGACACAATGGTCTCATAGGCTGTACCGACAAAGTGGTACACCTAACAAACCTCGAAGGAGTACAAGTGATCTGCCATACACGGGACAGTAAGTTTGACCCAATGGTGTTTAGCATGGAAGCCCAGCCCTTAGAAGGAGTCCCGGTAGTAAACGAATACCCAGATGTTTTTCCCGGAGAACTTCCCGGTATGCCACCAGACAGGGATATAGAATTCGTCATCGACCTTATCCCCGGAACCTCCCCCATAGCCAAGAGACCCTATAGGATGGCAGCCTCTGAATTGACAGAATTAAAGAAGCAACTAGAAGAACTGCAACGAATTGGTTTCATTAGACCAAGCTCATCGCCATGGGGAGCCCCAGTCCTATTTGTCAAGAAGAAAGATGGGAGTATGAGGTTGTATGTAGATTACCGAGCACTGAATGAGGTTACCATTAAGAATAAGTACCCCCTTCCCAGGATTGATGACCTTTTCGATCAGCTAAAAGGAGCCAAGTATTTTTCCAAGATCGATCTAAGGTCAGGATATTTTCAGCTCAAAATCAGGGAAAGTGACATCCCTAAGACAGCTTTTGTCACCCGCTACGGGCAGTTTGAGTTCAATGTAATGTCCTTCGGACTAACCAATGCCCCTGTCTATTTTATGAACCTCATGAACAAAGTATTTATGGACGAGCTGGATAAGTTTGTTGTAGTCTTTATCGACGACATACTTATCTACTCCAAGAGTATTCAGGAACATGAGCAACATCTGCGGGTAGTATTGGAAAAGCTGAGGACACATAGACTATATGCCAAGTTTAGCAAGTGTGAATTCTGGCTGGAGAGAGTAGCTTTCCTCGATCACATCCTGACCGCGGAAGGTGTAGCAGTAGACCCAGAAAAGGTCGAAGCAGTTTCCAACTGGCAGCGACCGACTAATGTTAGTGAAATCAGAAGTTTTCTTGGATTAGCCGGGTACTATCGAAGATTTATTGAGGGATTCTCTAAGATAGCCCGACCCATGACGGAACTTCTTAAGAAGGAGAAGAAGTTCGCCTGGACGGAATGTTGTGAAAGAAGTTTTCAAGAGTTGAAACAAAGGTTGACAACCGCCCCAGTGCTGACCCTACCGGACATTCATCAGGATTTTGTCATTTACTGTGACGCATCCCGACAAGGATTAGGGTGTGTGCTGATGCAAGACGGGAAAGTCGTTGCATATGCTTCCCGCCAACTCCGGACCTATGAACAGAACTATCCGACCCATGATTTGGAATTGGCAGCCGTAGTGCATGCCCTTAAGATTTGGAGACACTACCTGATTGGAAATAAATGTGAGATTTACACCGACCATAAGAGTCTGAAGTATATCTTCACCCAGCCGGATTTGAACCTAAGACAAAGGAGATGGTTGGAGTTGGTCAAGGACTATAATTTGGAAATTCATTATCACCCTGGAAAAGCGAACGTGGTAGCCGATGCCTTGAGTCGGAAATCCTATGGACCCAAAGATGACCACCTGCGAGAGGAAATAGCACGATTAAACGTGCACATTGTTCCTCGAGGTTCCAGCCAAGTGCTAAACGTTCAATCGACACTAGAGGATAGGGTTAGAGAAGCCCAAAGCTCGGATCAGGAGTTAATGAAGATCCGCAAACAAACTGGAGAAAACAAAGCACCGGGCTTCAGAGTAGACGATAAGGGAACGTAGTGGTACGAGAATAGGATTTGTGTGCCCCAGAATGGAGAATTCCGGCAGATGATCATGGACGAAGCCCATAACTCGGCCTACTCCATGTGACACTCAGGTAATTAGTTAGGTTATACCTTAGATTTTAAGCATGCTTGTATGTTCAAAGTTTGGCAAAAATATACTTTATGTATGCAATGCTATGAAAGAAAGGATGTTTAAGTAATTAATATTAATTAAAGGTCCTTTTATGCAAAATGGATGGGGAATGAGGGAAAAGTTTAAAAGCATAAGGGTTATTTTGCAAAAAGTAATATCAGTGGTTAAATTTCAAAAATATGTATGAAATTACCATAGGGTGTATGTGTAAAAGTAATTTTACTTAGGGATTTACATAAAATATGAAATTATTACTAGTCTATTTCTATTTCCAAAACTATTGCTCAAATGTAGATGAACCTTAAAGAGAAGTTGTAGAGTTTGAAAAACCATGCACTTTTGATTTTTGGACCATCTTCATTTGAGCATTGGTTTAAAAGTTACAAGCCCTTTTCAGTAAGGCCCCTGTCTTTCTCTGAAATTACAGATCAGTCCCTGAGTCAGTTCACCCCCTTCTTCCTCCCTGCGCTCTGCCCCCCCCTGCTCTGCCTCCCCTGCTCTTCTGCCGCCGGCGTAATGCGCCGCCCCTGGTTCACCGCCGGCCATCCCCTGTGTTTCCCCGGGTCCACGTGTCACCCCTCTGCTCGGCCACCGCTCCACCCCCCCCTGGCTGGCGCCTTGACCCCGCGCCACGGTGCCTGCGGCACTGCTGCACCGCCACCGGTGCTCCCTGCCGCCGCCCGCAATACCCTTGTGGCCGTGCCTTATCCCCTCCTCGCTACGGCTCCGAGGCACCAGCAACTCTCAGTAACTCGTTTTCTTTCGCTTGTTGCGGACCGAACCCCTGCCGTCGCCTGATTCTCCCCCTTTCTTCTTCCCTGCCTCACCAGAGCCGCCCGCACTTCTTCCCGGCATACACAGCAGACACTTCATCTCGCCTAAATTCCGTTAACACAGAGCTTCCCCACCCCCTCCTCTTGCTCCCTGTCGCGATCCAAACCAGCCCCGGCCCTCCCCCTCGCCGGATTTGCTCCACCCCGAGCCGCCCCTCCATTGGCGCCGCCGAGCACGGCTCCACCGTCGACAGCCCGCCTCGCCACTCCTCCGACCAATCCATGTAAGGGAATCGCTTCCCCACATCTCAGTGGTGCTCATGCGTGCGCTAGACCCCTTGTTCGCCGGCCGCTCGCCGGGAACGGCGTCGCGCCGCCACGGCCGCCGCCCCTTCTCGTCGCCGGCCGGATTTCTCCCTTGTCTGTTGGATCCCGCCTTGCCCTATGTGCTTGCCTTTTCCCCCTGGTCGTGCTTGACCGGCCCCTCACCGCCGGCGACCTCGCCGCCGGTGAGAACGCGCGGGAGGCCGAGCCTCCAGCCGTGTCGAGGCCGGGCAAGGGCCTATTCGTAAGAAGAATATGTCTTTTAGGGACCCCAGTGCAAAATGTTCAAACCCCCCCCCTAAGGCTTCTATTATTTCATGTGTATTTGTTTCCCTGTCTTGTAAAATTCATAACAATTCACAGAAAAATCTAAAAATAGTAAAACCAATTTTGTTAGAAAGTAGATTTCAAACTCTATGACTCTTGTTAATAGAGTTTAGTTTGAAATAAAATATTTCTACCTGTATTTTTAAATCTAAAGTTAAAGGGTAAAATACACCCAACCTTGTTATTTCATGTTATTTTGTTTCCTTAAAGGTATAGTATGAATGATTGATGAACTCTAGTTAACTTATGTAAAATTGCAAACTTAAATTTGATTTAAATTTAACTTCTTTTATTTTAATCTCTCAAATTTGAAATATTAAGTAAACCTATTATATAACCTTTTCTAAATTAACACTTTTGTTAGTCATTAATGTGATACTTTATAATCAAATTTCTGTAAACTTTTATTTAAAAGCTTTTAATTCAAATTTTAGTTCATTTAAAATTTAATTTAAATGCTTTAGTAAATCCTACCATATCTTTTTAAATAGTGTTTTAAATCTAAAGCCTCTTTATTGTATCTATGTTTGTGTGCTAATTAAACGAGTTATAGTGATTGAAGTATGAAATTCTAAATTTAAATTTCACCTTGTATACTTTGTTGCATCTCATATAGAATCTACGACACTCGACGACGGGGATTACGAACTGGTCTTAGGGCAAGACCAAGGCTTTCCAGAAGATCCAGCGCAAGTCGTCGAAGGGCTAACTGAAGCTCCGAACCCGAGTTCGGAAATCCCTGACACTCCTACCCTCACCCCCACTCCAGAAGGCAAGCCCCGGACATATCCCACTACTTTATTTACACTGTAATCTATGTCTATCTATATTATATCTTGCATTAGGTCTAGGAGTTGAGGTGAAACCCTAGATGCATGAATCCTAGGAATCCAATGTAATGCTCCCGAGTCCTTATCGGATAGATGCTCCGCTAATAGGACCGGTAGAAGTCGGGTGATTTCCTGCCACTCGCGCGATATAGGAGTTGCATGTTTACATTACTGCAACCACTATAAGGATGACGGACAGGGTCATGTGCTGTGTCATGACCTGGAAGTTTACCCTGTCTGTTTCGGTAAAAAGTTTTAAGGCCGAAATGTTTGGTAGTGGTGGCTAAGTTTTTGAAAGTACTAGCCACATACCGCGAAATATGGTAAGCGGTAAGCCTAGTACCCGAATGGCCCGGCAAATGGACTTGTCTCCACCACTCGACTTTTATTTTATGTTTACATGCACCGACGTGTGGGAGTACGTTCTGCGAGGCAGACAGGAATACGGGTTTTGTAGTCGCGCTACAGACGTATGTCCTGTACACATTGGGTGTGCGTACGGTCCTGCAGTCGCTTGTGGTGGCCCTGATCCATAACCCGGAATATGAGGGAAACGGTTGCTTCGGAATGCCCTGTTGGTATTCCAAGCGTGTGTGTTAGATTTACCTTGCAAGGATAAATTCGATTCGAATCGTCCGCCTCTCACGAAGCTTGAGACTGCTTATCCCTTCTGCCACATTAAGTAAGAAGTGGAACCAATGATAGATAATCTTGTTGAATGATAATCACTACCTTGCTTGCTTAGTGTAGGTGCTAATCTAGAATAATTACTCAACTAGAAGATGAAAGCTAAAACTTGAAAATAGTACATACTCTTTGTTACTTTTCAGCTGAAAATAAACCCAGAGCCTTACAAAACCTGCATGGGTCTAGTTACGGGCTAAGTATACCCAGCCCCGGGTAAGCCTTGCTGAGTATTAGAATACTCAGCCTTGCTAACGTCTGTTTCAGGTATAATCTTTGAGAATCCCACGAATAACCTTGTGTGGCCAACGTCCGTTCCTTTTGGCTGGTCCGTGGAGTGGGACCCGTCCCCGGCCGGCACTGACCCTCCGGAGTGACACCAGGCCCTGGGCTAAGCTTGGCGTCCGTCTTCGCGACGTGTGTAGTCGCGTAAAACTTTTTCTTCCGCTGTGAGTTTAGACAAGCTGTTATGCTTGTCAGTTGAACATGGTTATGTATAAGTTTACTTATCTTTGAAACTCGGTTGTAATAATGTTGTATGGTTGTAAATTAAAAGTTGATGAGCTACTCTGTGATGTGAACTCGCCTTCGTGCGAGATAAACCTGCTTCGATCCTGCTGAACCGTGGTTGAATCGGGCGGAGACCCGACAGACCAAAGGATTGTTCCGTTTGAAGTGCGTTGAGCTGATTGCAGTTGTACGGCGATCAATAGCGCACTTGAGCCGGAATAATTCGAGCGGTTCTGCCACAGCTGGTATCAGAGCTGTAGGTTTATCTTTACATCTAGAATAACTCTTAAAAGGTGTTTTCTGGATAAAAGTTTGTCAACAAATGAAATTACAAAGTACGTTGGATCCGTTAAGGTTGTGCTTAGAACGTAAAGCCCTAAGGGTTTATATGGGAAAGTATCAGGTGGCTAATGGTATCTATATATGTATAGATAGATCTGACTTGCAGCACTACTTTCTGTCAAAACTTAAATTTCTGCACAACCCAACCTTACTTCCTGTAACGACATCTACGAACGGAGGTAAGAAGGTAAGGATCCTCAGCCAACTGAGGGAGCTTGGCCTTCCCGTCGGTGATGCGAACCGAACGCTGTTTCTCAAGCAGTGGCCTACTTGAGATGCTGCCAATATACCAACTTAGGTTGATTATATTGGGAGTATATGGTTCGGCGCAGGGTATGGCGATCGCTGTTCATACCCCCGCATATTGCGGTACCCCCCGTGAATACGTTGTTTCGATAACGTATGCTAACGTTGTCTGTACGGTGGTAATTGTACAGATGCTGTTTCTATAGTGAGCAGTAATATTTGGGGACGCTTTCATGTCGTGCTGCCATGAAAGGTTCATGAGATATATATATATCTGTGTTTTCTTCTGCAGGTACACTAACCACGTTTACGCTATCAGGACGCGTAGGGTTTACCGACTAGTTATATATAGTGAGAGACGTATGGTTATGCCACCGAAACTAACTACGTAAGTCCGAACATATTCGGCAGTTGTTTTGGTTGTGAGGACGAGTAGCGCGTGCATGCATCTTTTCTCAATGAAAGAATTTTATATGATGGACATATTGTTTGTATTTGGAATGGGTTAATGAAGAGTTAAGGATAGCTTTAGGTTGGGTATCTTATATGGGATCTTAGTTTTCCATCTGATTTCCAGCCTTTGCTGTTAACAAAATTGGTTATCTTGATCTGTTTATCTTTACTCTCCTAACAAGATAACAAGTTTTACCATTTGCATCCTGGTCGCAGATGGCAGCACCTTCCAATGTTTTCTGGGATCCGGAAGGGCATCTCCACACTAATGCCCTTCACTGGGAGGGTTTTCCCCGCTTGCTATGGGAATCTTTGCAGGCTTTCCATTATACAGAACCCCTCAGTACGACGCTGTTGAACATGTGGAAGACGGAATCCATAGGGCCTATGTCAGGATGAGTATACCTCAGCATCCTTTCCGTTCACAATGGCAGCCTATTGAGATCAGTACGACGGGCTACAGAATTATGGACACCATTGAAGCAGCGGCCCTAGAAGCTATTTATGCTTTTTGCAGTCAACACCCCGAGGAAGTTGTAGGACAACCTATAGGTTTGTTTGCCACGACAGATCCTGGTGAAGCGGAGCGAGACCTTGGAACGATTCCTGAAAGTCATAGACTGGAAGGTCCACCAGAAGAAGTAGTGCAAGGAATGAGGCGTTATACGGGCGTGCAATACCACTATCACATGCTGCTACGCCGTGAGATAGGCCATCTGATTACTGCCGCACGAAGTTTCCACGGGGACGCTGCCAGATACTTCACCCAGGCAGACCAACTTCAAGCAGTGGTAATTGAGAAGAATGGAATAATCGCTACTCAAAACGAGACCATCCATCATCGTGAAGATCAGATCAACGAGAGTGATCACATAATCACTCAGCGGGATACTGTTATTGAATTTCTACAGGCACAAGTTCAAGATCTGATCCTTGCAGTGGATGATGCTCAAGCTCAGATTGAAGAATTGCAGCAGCCCCCGATTCCTCCCGTTGCACCTGCAACACCTGAAGCTGAAGAGGAAGATCCCGAGGAGATTGAAGGGGTCTCCGAACTTGATTCCGAGCATGGGGATCCTGTCGTCAGTCCCCATCATTCCTCCTCTGGAAGTCAGTCATCAGTGGGCAATTTTGATGACTTTTAGTTTTGTTTGACAGGGTGATGGTTTAGATGTACTAAATTATAGGATGTAACATAAGTAATGTGTAGAACATCTAGTTATAAAGCCACTTGTTGTATATGTGGCATGTACTTTTAGGTAAAAGTTTGTAACATTTTGAGTGTGCTGATGTAAGATAGTAGTATCTTTATAGTAATCTAAATCCTGAGTTTGGGTTATCTTGTTCAACACTTGTGTACCTGTTGTGAGTAGATTGAATGGAGCATATGCATTATATTTCAGCTGGATAAATTGTATCTTATCTGAAATTGGAGCAAGATTATGGTTAACAATGGATGTCTCCTTGATTTCAGATGGTTGGAGCTACTCGTGGAACCCCGGAAGGATTCCGGGCAGGACAACCTGGTAGTTCCCAGCAACCACCACCGCCACCTCCAAACCTGGCCGAGGTTATGGCCCGGCAAACTGAGCTTCTAAATCAACTTGTACAAGCTCAGATGGGCCATTTCCAGCAGCAACCTCGAGGCCGAGGTGAACCTCTGTCGGCCAACTATCAGGACTTCCTCAGCACCCAACCTCCTTTATTCCACAAGGCCGATGAGCCTCTGGACGCAGATGCCTGGTTGCGGACTATCGAGTCTAAGTTCGCTTTACTGTCAGCTCCATGTTCAGAGGAGAACAAAGTGCTCTTCGCAGCCCAGCAACTCCGAGGCCATGCACGTCTTTGGTGGGACCAGTTTCATGCAATGCAACCCGCCGAACACGTGGTCATTTGGGATGAGTTTCGGACTGCATTCCGAGCACATCATATACCAGCGGGACTCATTGAGCGAAAGCTCAATGAATTTTTGAGCTTGACCCAGGGTACCCGTACTGTCACACAGTATGCACAGGTTTTCAATCACCTGTGCCAGTATGCGGGATCGCATGCGGACACAGATGCCCGCAAATGTGATCGCTTCCGTCGAGGCTTAAACACCAAGCTCAAAGAATGGCTGAATTTAGTGAAGGCCAATGATTTCAATGAGTTGGTCAATATGGCCATAACTCAAGAAGACTGCATTGCCGCTCATAGAGCTGAAAAGAAACGGAAGGTACCTACAGGGCCTGCAACTTCACAGTCACCGCGGTATCGATTGATTCCGAGCAACGCCCCTCGAGCTCCGCCTCGAGGCAATATATCTGGCAGATGGATAGCCCGACCTCCCCAGCAAGCACAATTCAATCGACCACCCCTGCCCCAAACTCGACAACAACCCCAACAAGGTCTGCGGCCGAGCTTTCCGCCAGCTACTCCAGGAAACAACAATAATCGTTGTTTCAATTGCGGAAGCCCGTCCCACTTCATTAAGGATTGCCCTCAACCTAGGAAATCATTCCAAGGGCAAACATCTAATCCAAACTACAAGGGCAAGGGTAAGAGACAAGTGGTGCAGGTCCGACAAGGGAGGGTGAATCTTACTACACTCTCCGAACTTCCTGAAGGGGCACCAATAATGACGGGTACATTTTCTATCAACTATCATCCCGTTATTGTTCTTTTTGATACTGGTGCCACCCATAGTTTTATCAGCATGAATTGTGGAACTAAATTAGGCTTGGATATCTATCCTGTTAATGGAGTATATATGATAACAACTCCGGGTGGTAATATCTCCTCAAATCAAGTTTGTAGAAGTGTACCAATTCAAATGGGTAACAATTTGATGAAGGCAGATTTACTCTTACTAGATCTAAAAGGAGTAGATGTTCTTTTAGGAGTAAATTGGATGACTCAACATCATGTGTCTTTAGATATTCCTTCAAGAACCGTGGAGATAGGTTTCCCGGAAAATGAGCCTACCATTCTTTATCTTCCACAACCAAAATCCTTTAACTCTTGCACCTATGCCATATCTAAGGTCAAACTTGAGGATATTCCAGTCGTCTGTAAATATCCAGATGTTTTTCCGGATGACTTACCTGGAATGCCCCCAGACAGAGAAATTGAGTTCATCATCGAACTCCAACCTGGTACAGCCCCTATTTCTAAGAGACCTTACCGAATGCCTCCTAATGAGTTGGCTGAATTAAAAACCCAACTCCAAGATCTCTTAGACAAAGGCTTCATTCGTCCAAGTGCATCACCATAGGGTTGTCCAGCCCTGTTTGTGAAAAAGAAAGACAATAGCTTAAGGCTGTGTGTCGATTACCGTCCCCTCAATGCGGTGACCATCAAGAATAAGTATCCTTTACCCCGCATTGACATTCTGTTCGATCAACTCGCCGGAGCTAAGGTATTCTCTAAAATTGATCTTCGTTCCGGCTATCACCAAATTAAAATTCGGCCCAGCGATATTCCCAAAACAGCTTTCTCTACCAGATATGGTCTATACGAGTATCTTGTCATGTCGTTTGGTCTCACTAATGCCCCAGCCTATTTCATGTACCTCATGAATTCTGTTTTCATGCAAGAGCTCGACAAGTTTGTCGTGGTCTTCATTGATGACATCTTGATCTATTCTAAAACTCCAGAAGATCATGCTAAGCATCTCCATGTCATCCTTCAGCGATTAAGAGACCACCACCTATATGCCAAACTCTCTAAATGTGAGTTTTGGCTAGATACGGTCAAATTTCTAGGCCATACCATTTCTGGTGACGGAATATCCGTCGATCCCAGCAAAGTACAAGAAGTGATGGATTGGAAACCCCCAACCTCCGTCCATCAAATTCGCAGTTTTCTCGGTCTAGCTGGCTATTATCGTCGTTTCATTCCTGACTTTTCTAGAATAGCCAAACCTATGACCGAACTATTAAAGAAAGGTGTGAAATTCTCCTGGGATCAAAAATGCGAAGATGCATTTCATCTTCTCAGAAGTCATCTTACGACGGCTCCAGTCTTAGCTCAACCAGATATCTCAAAACCTTTTGACATCTACTGTGATGCATCGGGAACTGGACTTGGTTGTGTACTTATGCAAGACAACCGAGTAATTGCATATGCATCACGAGCACTTAGGGTTCATGAACAAAATTACCCCACCCACGATCTTGAACTCGCAGCTGTTATTCATGCCTTAAAAATCTGGAGACACCATCTGATGGGTACGAAATGTTATATTTATACCGATCATAAAAGCCTCAAGTATATCTTTACTCAGGCAGATCTGAATATGAGGCAAAGACGCTGGCTAGAACTTATTAAAGATTATGATTTGGAGGTCCATTATCATCCAGGCAAGGCCAATGTCGTTGCAGATGCTCTTAGCCGCAAAGCACATTGTTCTTGCCTATCCATTGAAGCATTCGACGAAACTCTCTGTTGGGAAATAAGTAAACTCAATCTAGAGATCATTTCCCAAGGTAACTTAAACCATCTTTCGGTCGAAGCCACACTCAGAGATAGCATTATTCTAGCACAACAGCGTAATAAAGGAATTAAAACCATTAAACAGAAACTGATGCAAGGAGAAGGAAAGTATAAATGTTTCCAAATAGATCCTGAAGGAGTATTATGGTTCAACGAGCGTATTGTTGTACCAAAAGACCATAAGCTCCGAAAACAACTAATGGATGAGGCCCATCTATCCAAATTCTCTATACATCCTGGCAGCACAAAGATGTATCAGGATTTGAAACACAACTTTTGGTGGACTCGTATGAGGCGAGAAATCGCGAAATATGTGTCAGAATGTGATACCTGCCAAAGAGTCAAAGCCAGTCATTTGAAGACTGCTGGTATCCTTCAACCTCTACCCATTCCCTCGTGGAAGTGGGAGGATATCAGTATGGACTTTATTGTTGGCTTGCCCAACACTTCTCGGAGGCATGACTCTATTTGGGTAATCGTTGATCGATTAACCAAGACTGCACATTTCCTTCCCGTGCATACCACATATAATGCCAAAAGGTATGCCGAGATTTATCTAGATCAAATTATTCGACTCCATGGAATACCTAAAACGATCATTTCAGATCGTGGAGCACAATTTGTTGCTAGGTTCTGGGAGCAGCTCCATAATGCTCTTGGGACTAAATTAATTCGAAGCTCCGCCTATCATCCCCAAACGGATGGGCAAACTGAGCGAATAAACCAAATTCTGGAAGATATGCTCAGAGCTTGTGTACTCCAATTCGACAAAAATTGGGATAAGTACTTGTCACTAGCAGAATTCTCTTACAACAATAGCTATCAGACAAGTATTAAAATGGCTCCCTTTGAAGCATTATACGGTCGCCGATGCCGGACTCCTTTGAGTTGGTCACAAACCGGCGAGCGTAAAATTTTTGGATCTGATCTAGTTGTAGAAGCAGAGGATAAAGTCAAGCTTATCCAGAACAATCTAAAAACTGCCCAATCTCGACAGAAAAGCTACGCGGATATACGAAGAAGACCATTACAGTTTTACGTTGGAGACTTCGTATATCTTCGAGTATCTCCTATCCGAGGTGTTCAAAGATTCGGTGTAAAGGGGAAACTTGCTCCTCGATACATCGGACCCTTTGAAATCCTTGAAATTTGTGGACCTGTAGCTTATCGTCTCCAACTTCCTTCTCAATTAGCGGCCATCCATAACATCTTTCATGTATCCCAACTCAGAAAGTGTGTTAAAATCCCCACCGAGATCATCGATTCCCAAACTATCGAAATCGAACCAGATCTGACCTATACAGAACATCCCATCAGAGTCCTTGACACTAAAGAGAGAAGTACCAGAAGAGAGACCACCAAAATGTACAAGATTCAATGGAACCATCACACAGAGGAAGAGGCAACATGGGAAACCGAATCTTATCTCCAAAGTAACTTTCCCGATTTCTTCCAAACCAATCTTCGAGCTTAATCTTCCTGTCCCATCCTGCTTCAGAATCTCGGGACGAGATTCTTTTTAGGGGGGAAGGCTGTGACACTCAGGTAATTAGTTAGGTTATACCTTAGATTTTAAGCATGCTTGTATGTTCAAAGTTTGGCAAAAATATACTTTATGTATGCAATGCTATGAAAGAAAGGATGTTTAAGTAATTAATATTAATTAAAGGTCCTTTTATGCAAAATGGATGGGGAATGAGGGAAAAGTTTAAAAGCATAAGGGTTATTTTGCAAAAAGTAATATCAGTGGTTAAATTTCAAAAATATGTATGAAATTACCATAGGGTGTATGTGTAAAAGTAATTTTACTTAGGGATTTACATAAAATATGAAATTATTACTAAGTCTATTCTATTTCCAAAACTATTGCTCAAATGTAGATGAACCTTAAAGAGAAGTTGTAGAGTTTGAAAAACCATGCACTTTTGATTTTTGGACCATCTTCATTTGAGCATTGGTTTAAAAGTTACAAGCCCTTTTCAGTAAGGCCCCTGTCTTTCTCTGAAATTACAGATCAGTCCCTGAGTCAGTTCACCCCCTTCTTCCTCCCTGCGCTCTGCCCCCCCTGCTCTGCCTCCCCTGCTCTTCTGCCGCCGGCGTAATGCGCCGCCCCTGGTTCACCGCCGGCCATCCCCTGTGTTTCCCCGGGTCCACGTGTCACCCCTCTGCTCGGCCACCGCTCCACCCCCCCCTGGCTGGCGCCTTGACCCCGCGCCACGGTGCCTGCGGCACTGCTGCACCGCCACCGGTGCTTCCTGCCGCCGCCGCAATACCCTTGTGGCCGTGCCTTATCCCCTCCTCGCTACGGCTCCGAGGCACCAGCAACTCTCAGTAACTCGTTTTCTTTCGCTTGTTGCGGACCGAACCCCTGCCGTCGCCTGATTCTCCCCCTTTCTTCTTCCCTGCCTCACCAGAGCCGCCCGCACTTCTTCCCGGCATACACAGCAGACACTTCATCTCGCCTAAATTCCGTTAACACAGAGCTTCCCCACCCCCTCCTCTTGCTCCCTGTCGCGATCCAAACCAGCCCCGGCCCTCCCCCTCGCCGGATTTGCTCCACCCCGAGCCGCCCCTCCATTGGCGCCGCCGAGCACGGCTCCACCGTCGACAGCCCGCCTCGCCACTCCTCCGACCAATCCATGTAAGGGAATCGCTTCCCCACATCTCAGTGGTGCTCATGCGTGCGCTAGACCCCCTTGTTCGCCGGCCGCTCGCCGGGAACGGCGTCGCGCCGCCACGGCCGCCGCCCCTTCTCGTCGCCGGCCGGATTTCTCCCTTGTCTGTTGGATCCCGCCTTGCCCTATGTGCTTGCCTTTTCCCCCTGGTCGTGCTTGACCGGCCCCTCACCGCCGGCGACCTCGCCGCCGGTGAGAACGCGTGGGAGGCCGAGCCTCCAGCCGTGTCGAGGCCGGGCAAGGGCCTATTCGTAAGAAGAATATGTCTTTTAGGGACCCCAGTGCAAAATGTTCAAACCCCCCCCCTAAGGCTTCTATTATTTCATGTGTATTTGTTTCCCTGTCTTGTAAAATTCATAACAATTAACAGAAAAATCTAAAAATAGTAAAACCAATTTTGTTAGAAAGTAGATTTCAAACTCTATGACTCTTGTTAATAGAGTTTAGTTTGAAATAAAATATTTCTACCTGTATTTTTAAATCTAAAGTTAAAGGGTAAAATACACCCAACCTTGTTATTTCATGTTATTTTGTTTCCTTAAAGGTATAGTATGAATGATTGATGAACTCTAGTTAACTTATGTAAAATTGCAAACTTAAATTTGATTTAAATTTAACTTCTTTTATTTTAAACTCTCAAATTTGAAATATTAAGTAAACCTATTATATAACCTTTTCTAAATTAACACTTTTGTTAGTCATTAATGTGATATTTTATAATCAAATTTCTGTAAACTTTTATTTAAAAGCTTTTAATTCAAATTTTAGTTCATTTAAAATTTAATTTAAATGCTTTAGTAAATCCTACCATATCTTTTTAAATAGTGTTTTAAATCTAAAGCCTCTTTATTGTATCTATGTTTGTGTGCTAATTAAACGAGTTATAGTGATTGAAGTATGAAATTCTAAATTTAAATTTCACCTTGTATACTTTGTTGCATCTCATATAGAATCTACGACACTCGACGACGGGGATTACGAACTGGTCTTAGGGCAAGACCAAGGCTTTCCAGAAGATCCAGCGCAAGTCGTCGAAGGGCTAACTGAAGCTCCGAACCCGAGTTCGGAAATCCCTGACACTCCTACCCTCACCCCCACTCCAGAAGGCAAGCCCCGGACATATCCCACTACTTTATTTACACTGTAATCTATGTCTATCTATATTATATCTTGCATTAGGTCTAGGAGTTGAGGTGAAACCCTAGATGCATGAATCCTAGGAATCCAATGTAATGCTCCCGAGTCCTTATCGGATAGATGCTCCGCTAATAGGACCGGTAGAAGTCGGGTGATTTCCTGTCACTCGCGCGATATAGGAGTTGCATGTTTACATTACTGCAACCACTATAAGGATGACGGACAGGGTCATGTGCTGTGTCATGACCTGGAAGTTTACCCTGTCTGTTTCGGTAAAAAGTTTTAAGGCCGAAATGTTTGGTAGTGGTGGCTAAGTTTTTGAAAGTACTAGCCACATACCGCGAAATATGGTAAGCGGTAAGCCTAGTACCCGAATGGCCCGGCAAATGGACTTGTCTCCACCACTCGACTTTTATTTTATGTTTACACGCACCGACGTGTGGGAGTACGTTCTGCGAGGCAGACAGGAATACGGGTTTTGTAGTCGCGCTACAGACGTATGTCCTGTACACATTGGGTGTGCGTACGGTCCTGCAGTCGCTTGTGGTGGCCCTGATCCATAACCCGGAATATGAGGGAAACGGTTGATTCGGAATGCCCTGTTGGTATTCCAAGCGTGTGTGTTAGATTTACCTTGCAAGGATAAATTCGATTCGAATCGTCCGCCTCTCACGAAGCTTGAGACTGCTTATCCCTTCTGCCACATTGAGTAAGAAGTGGAACCAATGATAGATAATCTTGTTGAATGATAATCACTACCTTGCTTGCTTAGTGTAGGTGCTAATCTAGAATAATTACTCAACTAGAAGATGAAAGCTAAAACTTGAAAATAGTACATACTCTTTGTTACTTTTCAGCTGAAAATAAACCCAGAGCCTTACAAAACCTGCATGGGTCTAGTTACGGGCTAAGTATACCCAGCCCCGGGTAAGCCTTGCTGAGTATTAGAATACTCAGCCTTGCTAACGTCTGTTTCAGGTATAATCTTTGAGAATCCCACGGATAACCTTGTGTGGCCAACGTCCGTTCCTTTTGGCTGGTCCGTGGAGTGGGACCCGTCCCCGGCCGGCACTGACCCTCCGGAGTGACACCAGGCCCTGGGCTAAGCTTGGCGTCCGTCTTCGCGACGTGTGTAGTCGCGTAAAACTTTTTCTTCCGCTGTGAGTTTAGACAAGCTGTTATGCTTGTCAGTTGAACATGGTTATGTATAAGTTTACTTATCTTTGAAACTCGGTTGTAATAATGTTGTATGGTTGTAAATTAAAAGTTGATGAGCTACTCTGTGATGTGAACTCGCCTTCGTGCGAGATAAACCTGCTTCGATCCTGCTGAACCGTGGTTGAATCGGGCGGAGACCCGACAGACCAAAGGATTGTTCCGTTTGAAGTGCGTTGAGCTGATTGCAGTTGTACGGCGATCAATAGCGCACTTGAGCCGGAATAATTCGAGCGGTTCTGCCACACTCCATCCACCCAGGATCCACCAAAATGTATATGGACATAAGGCAAAAGTATTGGTGGAATGGAATGAAAGCGGATATTGCACGATTTGTGGCACATTGTGATACCTGCCAACGGATCAAGGCCGAACATCAAAAGCCGGCAGGATTATTGCAACCCTTGCCTATCCCGGTCTGGAAATGGGATGAGATAGGGATGGACTTTGTAGTGGGTCTACCTAGAACGCAGAAGGGACACGATTCCATATGGGTAGTAGTGGACCGACTCACTAAATCGGCTCATTTCATACCCGTACGAACCACTTACGGTGGAGAAAAACTGGCAAAGCTCTATGTGGAAAACATAGTAAAGTTACATGGAGTGCTTAGCAGAATTGTCTCAGATAGAGGAACCCAATTCACCTCTAGATTCTGGAAGAGTTTGCATCAAGCCATGGGCACCAAGTTAGATTTCAGCTCCGCATATCACCCGCAGACGGATGGTCAGACCGAAAGGGTGAATCAGATTATGGAAGATATGCTGAGAGCATGCGTCCTGACCTATGGACAGGACTGGGAGCAGAGTCTGCCTTATGCAGAATTTTCGTACAACAATAGCTACCAAGCCAGCTTGGGCATGTCGCCATTCGAAGCCCTCTATGGAAGAAAGTGCAAAACTCCCCTGATGTGGTCAGAAGTTGGGGAACGTGCACTAGTAGGACCCGCGCTCATAAAAGAAGCGGAAAAAAAGTAGCGGAAATCCGCGAGAAATTGAAAGCAGCCCAGTCGCGACAAAAGAGCTACGCAGACAAGAAGAGGCGGGAAATAAGTTTCAACCCAGGAGATTTTGTTTATCTCAAGGTCTCACCAATTCGCGGAATCCGAAGGTTTCAGGTACAAGGAAAATTGGCCCCTCGATACATCGGACCTTATCGGGTTCTAAAGAGAGTCGGAGCCGTGGCATACCAACTGGAGTTACCAGAAGAAATGACAGATATACACCCAGTGTTTCATGTTTCACAATTAAGAAGGTGTTTGAGAGTACCTGAGGGAGAACATGTGCCAGTGGAAACAATAGACCTGCAGCCGGATCTGCGATACCATGAAGTACTAGTCAAAATTCTAGACACTGTCACTAGAAGGACAAGAAACTCTGAAGTACGGATATGCAGGGTTCAATGGAGCAGACATGGAGTAGAAGAAGCGACATGGGAACGCGAAGAAGCCCTAAAGAAGGAATTTCCCCATCTATTTAGGAGCCAGTCGAATCTCGAGGACGAGATTCATTTTAAGTGGGGTAGGTTTGTGACGCCCTGAAAATTTACTGAATTAAATCACGCGCTAGAGCAATTCGTGTCCGACGACAAAACCCTAACCCTAACTGGGTCGCTGTCCCACCCTGCACCGCACAGTGGCCGACGATCACGCGCGACCGCTTTTTCCGTGATTAGCGCCGGCACGATTCCGTTCGTCTCGCGCAGCGCGCGGATGACACACGCGCGTGGCTGACCGACCGCGGTCGCCGCCGCGATCGGCGCCGACGCGGCTTTTCCCCCCCTCCCCTTTCTTTTCTCTCTCTCATTTCTCCTCTCTTTTTCTTCCCTTTTTCCTCTCTTTCTTTTCTCTCTTTTCCTTTTTTTTCCTCCACCCTTCTCCTCCCTTCCCTCTTCTCCCCTTCTCCTGCTCCTGAACGCCGCCCGGCCCTGGCTGCACCCCGCCGCGCCAGCCACGCCGCCTTTCTCCCCCCCCCCGCGAACGCACCTGCCCTGGCCGGCCCTTCCTGCGTCGCGCACGCGCACGCGCCCGTGCGCCGCTTCCCCCGGCCGCGCGCCGCGCACTCCTGCCGCGCCGCACGCGAGCCCCTGCCCGGCCGTGTCACGACGCACGCGCACGCGCAACGCGTGGCCGTACGTCGCGACGCGCCGTCCGTCGCTCGCAGCCCGCCCCGGACCCGCGACACGCCGCGCCGCGCGCGCACGCGTGCGCCCTGACCCCGCGCGTGCCGCGCCGCTCGCCGCTGCAGCGTTCCGCGCGCGCGCGCCGTCGCTTCCCGCCCTGTGTCCGCACAGTGTCCCCCACGTGCTCGCCGAGCCGTCGCTTCGCCCCGGCATCGTCGCCTGTGTCGCGACACAGGAGCCATTAAGGCGCTCCGCGCCACTCGTCGGCCTCCTCACCGGCCACCGCCGCCCACCGCCCCTAGCCGCCTATAAATAGGCCCCGCGCGGCCCGCTGCCCCCCCACAACTCCCACCGCCGTCCCTGCCCTCTCTCCTAGCCCACAGCACCACCGCCGCCCGTGGCACCGCCGCCGCCCGCCTGCTCCCGTGGGCGAGCCTCCTCGCTCCACCTCGGCCCAAGGTGAGGACGGGGATGGGATCCCCTCCTTCCCCTCTCCCTTTTCCCCTCAACCCCGAGCCGCCCCGGGCCCCGGCCGGCCGGATTTGGCCGCCGCCGGCACTCTTCCCCCCCCTCCTCTGTTCTGCACGGGGGAGAAGGAGGAAGAAAGGGCTTTTGCCCAGAGCCCCCTCCCCTTCCCTGTATTAACCGAAAACCCCCCCTCACTCTAATACCCATAAACACCCCTCTATGCACTTCCTTTTTGCAAAAGAGACCTCGTTCTTTCTATTAATTTAGTTGAACCCCCTAATACATAAACCTAAATACACTCGACATCCTTTAGCGTACCCTGAATATTTCTAGAATTCGCAAATATGTCCCTACCCTTTTCGGATAATCACGGATGAGCCCTTAGACCCTTGTTTAGCCCCTAAAACCCCTTCGCCTCGTCATTTTATGTGCGAAACGATCTCTGATCGACCCGAAACTTCACCACGCCCTTTCTAGTATAGTTCTAACCGCGCCATTAAGAAACCACCCGAAAATATTACCCCTACCTCCGTAACTAAATTATTTCCGATTCAAGCTCAACGATAAAAGCTTTTAGTCCTTGTGCTTGATTGTGTGTCTGTTTATTTGCGCGTAGGACACGGAGTGAACGAAGAAGTTCCCGACTGCGGCCAAGCAACCGAGGACCAGTTCTGCGACCCCGAACCCGAGGGACAGTGCTTCGATCTGGACCTCCCGCAAGGACTTGACGATGGCAAGTTCAATCCCGCCCTTGGATGCATGCTTCTATCCTAATTTTTATAAACGCAACCCGGTGGCCTGTTTTACAAAATTGCATGGTTTTGCTTGGTGAACACATGGTAGGATAGCCACCCTATTTGTGATGACCATACCTTGATCACCTGGTTTTATAAAGAGAGTGTGGGAAGGGATCAAACGTGGTTTTGAAAAGCGAGTCAGACGGGATGGATGGCATTTCTGTGTGAATTGCCGTTGGTGTGCTCGTACCTGTGTGGTTGAGCGTGGAAGGGAGATATCCATCTTGTCACCCCTAAGGACCGAGTTGATGTGTCGTCTCACCTAGCTTCCTGTCGTGCAAACCACTTGACCGTTGTATGGGCAACGGCTTAGCCTAACCCCACTAGTTGGTCTGATAGCCATCAGGAGAGCTGGGAGCAACGGGTGATCAAGGGGACGGGATAAGCTCTGTGTGACTTATGCCCCGGTTAAACCTCGGTTATAGGTCGAATGACCCCTTGATAGATCCCGTGGTGGCTAGCCAGGTCTAGCTAAGATGGGTAAGGGCTTCGATGGGATCTGCACCGGCACTAAGGTGTTCGTGCTGCGGTACCCCACCTGTGGGTAAAGTTGCACACCTCTGCAGAGTTAAAAATCTATTCGAATAGCCGTGCCCACGGTACTGGGCAAGTTACGGTGTGGTCACATAACTAGTGTTTCTCTCGAGGGATGGTTGGACTGGTGTGAGTTGCTTGGGAAGTGTCCGGCAGCTGTGCCGTGTGCTACGATGGACGGGGAGTCCGGTAGCAGTTTTAAACTTGGACCCTGTGTGGGTCAGCTCCATGTGCTCCTTGATGCTTAACGACTTGTTTTGAAAATGTTTTAAACGAACCTTTGCATAAAGTCGAGTTTTCCGCAAACAAAACCATAACCTTATTCTTGGATTAACCTGTGCATTTAATTCCGTTATAACCCCCCTCCGCGGGTGTGATTGGACTTGCTGAGTACGTCTGTACTCACCCCATTCTTACTTTTACAGTGGAAGATCCCGACTACATCCCCGAAGACGTCGAGTAGGGTTCCGTCCTGCACCCAGTCTTGCCTGTGGGTGAGGTCACCGTTGGAGCTCCGCATGGCGCAAGACTCTGATGATCCCCTTTTCGTAGTTAGTGTAGTAGTATGGATCTTAGTTGTAATCCTCGCGATAGTGGTGCTTCACTGCCCATTACCGCGAAGAGTTGTACGGTGATGTACCATCTGATGTAATAAAAGTGTTATCAGCCTCCTGGGACTGATAAAATAACACTTTTAAGTCTTCCCTGATGGGGGGACGCTTCAGCCCTGCTGCTACGGGATCTGTTCGTGGCATCCACAGAGGCTGGGCGCCACCATGGGGGATTGCAGTTGTCACTGCGGTGGCAACGACGATGAGGACGACGAGAAAGATGGAAGTGGTGGGAGGGTGGCCACGGATCCTAATGGCAACGGGGGCTTGCGTGACGGGGCAGCCAAAGGTTTGGCTCCGGCTGTTTGCAGAGCCTGCTTATGTGGTGGAGTTGGTGGCCGATGCTGGAGGCCGGCGATGGACGACAGAGGAGATCAACAAGAGAGAGGCGAGTGAGTGAAGGACGCCGGTGATAGAGAAGAAGAGATGAGTGAGAGAAGCAGCATGATGAGGTTCAATTGATTGTATAAAATCGGTATAGAAGGATAAAGTTAGGGGCAAATTGGTCCATTCCCTTAGCTAGTAAAATAAAATCGAAAAAAATGAAAGAGATTGAAAAAAGAGAAGAAATATTCAAATTAAAAAACATACACCGAAAGTTATATTTTAAAAGGTAAAAGATACGAGGTCTTCGAATTTGATATTGAATATTGAAATTTTTAGGGGTACCCTGCCCTTACTCCGAGCTTCTTTGGCAGAGCTTCAAAACCGGCTCTAGCTCCAGCACCATGCGGAGCCCTGCCAAACGGGATGCTCCACGACGGCTCCACTGGAGAAGCTCCTGAAATCGCGTTCTGTGGAGCTGTTTGGTGGAGGAGGAGCCACAAAATGTGGCTCCGCGTGGCTCCTCCGGCTCCTCCATCTCACCTGCCACCTTTGCCCTCCGAGAGTGGCGCGAACAGAGCTAGATGGTCGTGGGAGCATGGCGGCATCATCAGGAGACAGCCGGCCACGGGATCGCGTGGCGGTGGTGAAGGATGGTCGCAGGAGTGCGAGGCTGCGGTGGGGATGAACGACCGCCGGAGTGCGTCGCGGTGCCCGGCCGGCCATAGGAGCGCACGGTGGTGGAGGGGATGGCCGCGCGAAGGTGACGATGGTGCCACGGCAGGAGCGAGAGGAGGAGGGTGGAGGTGCCACGGGCCGCGGTAGGACGGAGAGGAGGAGGGCGGAGGTGCCGGCAACAGGGGTGGAGGGAGAGGAGGAGGGCGGAGGTTCCGGTGGCAGGCACACACGTCCGGTAGGGGAGGCGGGGCGACAGCCTATAGGGCGTATGGAGGAAGAATGGATAAGGAGAGAGGGAATAGGAGGTGTAGAAAAATAGAAAGATTTGAGAAAAAATAGATAAGAATAATATGATCATTTAATTTTTTTAATATATATTAAATAACAAGATGAGCTATGTTCTTAGGAAAGAAAAAGCCGCTCCACGAGAGTACCGGAGTGGTTTTTGGAGTAGCCACTGCCCTACCACCGTACAGCCTATCCATCCATCCCGTGCCGCCGTGCACATCGCCATCCTCACAGAATTCCAAGCCAATCCCCATCTGCGTTCCTGAGACGGTACAGCTAGGGGCAGCAAGGTAATCTCCCACCACGCAGCGAGCGAACAAGGTAGGTGGTGAGAGTATTTAATTGGCAGGGGAGAAACAGAAGCCTGCGGGCGTGATGATGCGGCCACCACCTACGCACCTACCGTGCGTCCCCCTCCTCCCCTCTCCACAGGCCACAGCGGCACCGTACTGCACAGCACATCATCCATTCCTGCGCTTCCATCGACGCGTACAGGTGCAACCGAGTCCCCACCCCACCTTGTCCGTGTCCATCCGTTCGCCCCTCTCTCTCTACAACCGCTGGCATGGGACTCCCTTTCTCTCTCCCTCTGCATCCGAAGAGGATGGAGGAAGGACGACGCAAACACGGCCATCCGTGGAGGCGAGGCGAGGCGGGAGGAGAGAGAACGGCACCATGACTTTTTCCTCCCTCCCTACTAGAGTGACTTTTCTAGAGAGAGAAACAGCGGCGAGAGCGACTCGGCGGAAGGAAAAAAGGGGCGGGCGCACAGGCGTGCACGGTGGTGCCCCCGGTGGACGGTCGCGTGCTACGCCTCATCCATCATCCCCCTCATTGACGCCATCACGGCACCTGCTTCCCTCTTCCCCGTCTCTAGAAGATGGGAGAGAGAGAGAGAGAGGGAGAGCGCACGCAGACCCAAGCATGCCCAGACCTCCCCTCTCCTCCAGGGGATGCGTGGAAGCAAGCCGAATCAGGGCAGGGCCCAGCCCTGAGCCCTGGAGCGCGAGGGCGAGACGAGACAGCACCGCTCCCACACCGCTCGCCCCCCCCCCCCCCCCCCCCGGGCTACCGTCCACACACCATTACCACCGCCTGCCCACCCACCCCGTCTACCACCACCGCCGCCGCTGCTGATAGGATGATGATGGGTGGAGAGAGAAACCAGACGAGAGAGTTGAAACTCCATCCAGCCAGACGGTCGGTGGCGTTTCTTGCCTGCCGGGCATGCGTGCTTCGGCTCCCCAGACTCGCCCCCGCCCGGCCGGCCTCTCCTGTTGCCACCAATCCATGGGCCTTTTTGGGTTTTCGACCTCGCCTCGCCTCACCCCCCATGGGTCAGGTCAGAGGAGAGCCGAGAGCTCTCCCCGTCACACGCCGCCCGCGGCAGGAGAGAGAGAAAGCAAGCAGCCGGGCTGCGGCCGGGCAAGAAACTTCCCCCACCTCCCTCCTCGCCTTTATTTCTACTCGATATTGTCGTCTCCTTCCTCGGTCCTATCTCCTCTCCTCCTCCCCCCTGCTCCGCCTTTTCCTCTTCGGTTCCTCCTCGCCTCTCCTCCCCCGCGCTCCGTTTCTTGCGGGTTTTGGGGGATTGAGGAGTTGAGCAGCTGAGGTCCGGCGAGGCCAGGTTAGGCGGCCATGGCGGCCGGCAAGAAGGCCAGGGTCGTCTTGGCCCAGCCAGCGGCAGGGGCGCCGCCGCCGCGCCCGCCGCCACTCTTCTCGCGCGCGCACGGACCCGTCCGCGGCTCCGGGGACGAGGCGGCGTACAGGGCCAGGCTCAGGTACCAGGCCCTCCTCCATGACTACCAGGAGCTCGTCAAGGTGATTCTCTTCTCTTCTTCAACCTCCTGTCGAGGACGATCTGATCTCGCCTAATCTGTTTTTTTTTTGGGGGGGGGGGTGTTTGCTGCTGCTGATCGTTCTGGAGCTGCGCTTGATCTGTGGTTTTTTGGGGATTTGTTGGGCGCTTCTTCAACCCCTGGCTCATCCCGTGAGTTCTGCGCTGCGCGATCTGCGTTATTTTTTATCCTTGCGGTTTTATGAATCCTGTGTGTGGCCTTGTTCTTTTCGGCGGTTTTTGTCAGAGTTTCTTGTGGATCTGCTGTGCTTCCTAGGTTCAACCTGTTCGTTACTGCGTTTGAGGTTGATTTGGGCCTGCGGCCGTAATTTTGAAAGAGGAACACGCAAATAGAGTTTTCCTTGACGGTGCTAACTTTTTTCTTGGTTACATCTCTGTGATTTGCAATTCATTTGTTGGACGCATTAGAACTTCCACTATTTTGTTGATTTATTATCTCACGTCCTGGTATCGGATGATGATTAGTTCATGTTTATTTGCTCAGGAAGCTCAAGCAAAGAAGAGAAGGTTGCACATGGAGAGGCTCAACAAGCAGAGGCTATTGGCTGAAGTCAAGTAATCCTCCGATCATACCATTTTTTGCTTTATATCTACGTGTGTATGTTTGTGATGTGATATCTGTATGTATGTGTGATACCTCTCTCTCTGTGTGTTATGTGATATCTCTGTGTGTGTGTTATGTGATCTCTCTCTCTCTCGTGTGGGTGTGTGTTATTTGATACTCTGTGTGTGTGTGTGTGTGTGTTTCTAATTTCTAGTGTAAACTCATGCTGTTGCAGATTCTTGCGGAAGAGATACAAATCCATGTCTGAAAACCCATCTCAGACGATTGTTTGTAGAGTGAGGAATCCAGCAATGCGGCCTGCATGTCGCACTGCTGCTTGGGCCAATGACGCTCAGCACCGGTCGGTTCACGCCATTGGGAGTTCCAGCAGAAGCCAGCTGCTGCAATGGAGACAAGATGATTCTCCAAGGGCATCTCTAGTGATTGACCTTAATGAGGCCTGTGAGCCGGTAATATTTGTGATAAACCATTTCACCTCTTGCAATATCTGTGAATTTTGTTATCTGGACTGGTCTGTCTCATTTCAGGGTTATGAGGAGATGGAAATGGGTGACCATCATGGTTACCGGGAGCCTCTAGGCTTCAACAAGGTGAGGAGGTACCCGATGGAAGATGCTGCTGCTGGCCCTAGTGAGGTACGGATTCCTGCATTCTGGGATGCCCGGAGCCCAGTGGGGCGAGCTGGGAAGAGGAAGATCTCATGGCAGGATCAGTTGGCCCTGAGAGTATAGGTAATGACAGTATTTAGCTGAAGTACCATAGTAGTAGGATCTGTATGTGTCATCACAAGCTTGTCGCCAGATGTAAAAGGATCTGGATAATCTGGATGGTTGTTACTCATGTCTCATGATGAAAACATGGGCTGCCCTGTGATAGCAAAGTAGGCGTGATGTCTGTCACCAAAATGTTAAGGTTAATCCTTGTGTGGAGGGCTAATGGTTGGATGAGAGATGTGCCTTCTGAGGCAGCAGTTTCTCTTGTTCTTGTAGAATGTAGAGTAGAAGAAATGCATGTGGTCACTCTCTTGAGGTTGAACAACAAAGAAGAGGGGGGTATTGGGGTGGGGGGTCTGGATGGGACGACGATTTGGATACCTCCAATTGGACCTGTTAGTTTCTGTGCTTATTGTACATATACTGTAGCAATGCTGTCTGTATGCATGAGCTCAAATTGTTTTGGTAGTGTGATGTCAACTGCATGCATATGCATAATCTATCCCCGGAATGAGGACTCATGGTTCTATGAGAGAGGTGCTTCTGAGGCAGTATTCATTTAGAGCTGAAAATAAAGTTCAAGAAGAAAGAAGGGAACAAAGACAAAATTTGCAATCTTCATTAATGGTTGTGAAATGCCTTAATACCTGTTCTTAGTTTCCGTGCTTACTGTACATATAATGTAGCAGTGCTGTCAATTGTATTTCTGAGTTCGAAGTATTTGATAGGGTGATGTCAATTGCATAACGTGTGCAGCTCCATGCGTTCTGATCCAGCAGCTTGATTGTGTACTTATTGTCATGTGATGTTTAGCATGTACTCCAGAACTTATAGCAGTTAAGCAAGAGTACCACCAGTTTTTTGATCTCTCGGTTGCTGGACTAACTTATGCGTTTGTTTATCTAGCCTGAAGTCTTTGTAAACAATATGTACGGATTGTTCATTGTGCAACAACCTCTGCGTGCATGCCTGCGTTTCTTAGGAAACTTGCAGGGTAGGATGACTGGAATCCGGGACGAACGTGTTTGTTTTGTTGCCAAGACGTTCCTGATTCCTGCATGGTAGTAGTAATGATGTAGCTAGAAGTAGAACGGCTGTTGGAGATGCCTCGCGTAGAAACATCATGTTGGGATCCGAAGGATAATTTTTCCAAATAGAAAAGTGGATAATTTTTCCAAATAGAAAAGTGGAAAATGGTGTTCTGACTCGATGGAAGGATAATTTTTTCAAATAGAAAAGTGGAAAATGGTGTTCTGATTCAATGGAACAGTGTTTAAAAAATTATCCCAATTACAGATACCCTCTACCTCCGTTCCGTTACATGGTTTTGGAAATGCTCCTACCTATTCAGCATATCCACAAAATATTCGTCATTTCCGGTCACTACAAAGAGACCACGCCTCTCATGTGACTCCAAAGGTAGATCACACTTTTCATATGATGTCGAAGGTTCTACGAGACCCTCGGCTTTCCATCACGCGCTCGCCTCATCCTCTGGTCTGTTGCTGAGATCCCGTCATCGTCGAAGGTCGTGCAGGTGCTTCCTTCGTCATCCGGAACTCGCCCTCGACCTTCAATGTCACCCTTGCCTGAAGGTTGTGCGCGGGAACCTTCGCGCGTTCAGCATGACGTTCATGAACCTTCGATTACCTGAGGAGGGGCTTATCCTGCAACAAGAAGAGGTTGTGTAATGCTCTCCAAACTCCCGAAGGTTCCTATGCTCAATGTAACCTTTGGCGAGACCATTTCGAAGGTGGCGATCCCAACAGTAGCCCCTCGCGGGCGAGGGCCGACTCCGACGGTCTGAAACCATGAAAAAAGATTGCCAATTAACCTTCGTGAGAAAATGTCTCCCCGGACGTCGGAGCTTGGCACGAGCCAAAGGTCATTCTTGCTTACGTATCGGGTTCTTGTTGGATAACGTTTGGACTTCCTCTCGGTTTTACCGCCGGTCATTACTGTTCCTTTTTACCCCCGTATATCGTGGGGGGGGGGGGAGTTGCTTTCCCACTTTCTTTTGATAAGAATCTTCGATTTTCTTTTCTTCTGCAATGCGTCATAAGCTGATTCGGCGTTACTTTTGTGAGGGAATTTTTCATTTCGGTTTGAACTTTGTAAGTGAATCAAAGGTTTTTTTTTCTTGGCTTTATGGGCTGTTACTCTTTGGACTTAGTTTCGTTTTTCTTTTTAGGGATGGCTCATGAGAAAGAGACTGCTAAGCTTGTCGAAGGTGAGGAAGCTAGCTCCGCAGTCGAGGACTAGATTCAGAACTCGGGGGACGAGGAGGACTTGTCTCAAGTGGACGCTGATCTCTCTCATCTTATGGGCCGTGAGAAACCCGAGGTGACCCTTCGATTTGGAGCATCACTGGTGTTACAGAAGCTTATAAACTTTTATGTTGACAAGGGTTACTTCAAGGCAAGGGAGTGCCGCCTCCGGAGGATGAGGATACCCCTAATCCACTCGAAGGCGAAAATGTTGTGTTTCATGATTTTTTCATTGCTGGATTGCGCTTTCCGTTCGATCTCTCTTTTCCTGAGATCCTGGCCAGATACAACGTCAAGATGCATCACTTGACACTGAATGCCCTCATTCAGTTGTCAAAATTTTTCTGGGCTGTGAGGACCTTCTGTGGTCCGGTGTCTCTGGACACCTTTTGCCGGTTTTATGAGTTGCATCCCCAAGGTCAAAAGATCTCTTTCGAGGGTGAAGATGAGTTTTATAATGCACAGAACGGTTGCTGCACTTCGTCCCAAGACGGAACAACAAGGTTTTGAAGCTAGATCGAGTTGAGATTTCTTACAGTTAGAAGAACAAGTGTGTCGGTACATACAGACAGGGGTACCTCCTGCTAGGGTGTCCAGGCCCATGGCGTATCACAATTTGTAATCTCCCCTTTTGCCTTCTGGGGGACGTGCCATACGGCCCGGGTCTGACAGCTGGGACCGTGGTCTCCGGACCCTCCCCGTGCTATTCTAGGACCGGGGCCTTCACGTCCCCAGGAAGGCTGAGGAGCTCTCGGGGAACCCCCGCGGCCCCGGTCTCCCCAGGGAGGTCCGGAGCCGCCACGTGTAATGACCGCTTCATCACAGGTTAGCCCGCTCCGACCGGCCTCGGGGGCCCGGACCCCCCTCCCCCGGGAAGGGGTCCGGTGCCACCACGTACCGTCCTGCGAAGGGAGCGAATATGGCCCTGCCGCGTGCCTGCGGCTGGAGGCCCTTCACGAGTCTCCAACCCACCTACCAGCATTTAATGCGGTAGCTGGGCCGGGTGCGCCCAAGTCAAAAAGAGCGGCCTGCCACTGACACACGGGGCAGGTAGGCTGACACCACGGTATAAGACCGCCTGTTTCCAAGGCGGCGCGTCGTATCACCGTGCACAGTGCGCGGACTGTGTACAATCCCGTCACGGCACTGCGTGCGTGATGATGGCCTGTAATAGGCGAGCTAAGGCGTGCGCTGCAACAGTGCGCACGCAGCAGGTCAGCGCTGTTTCACCGCCTGACAGGAGGTTACATCCCAACAGTGACAACACGGCTTCACTATTGGGCAACACTGATAGCGGTCACTTTGCCTGCAGGGCTGCACACGACCGTATCCAGGTTGCAGATACGCACATCAACTTCCCGATAGAGAAGACTACGGAGAGGAGCTGGAGATGAAGATCTCCACATCTCTCATAGAGCAGGCTCCTGTTAGCCGAGCCCACCTGTCGGGGCCCCGCACAGTGTAAGCGCTCCCCTTGCACTATAAAAGGGAGAGTGTACTCGTTAGAAAGGAAGTTCTTAGACACACAAGTCCAGGCTAAGTTCCATCCAGTCTTACACAAACAATACAACTCCCAAGTGGACGTAGGGTATTACGCTCCGGCGGCCCGAACCACTCTAAACATTCGTGTCCTTCCTGCGTTCATCTGTCCACCGATCGAGCGCTCCTAAGTCTCCTCCAAACCCATCCTTAACTAGGATTAGGCGGGTGCTTTCCGCCACCCGGTTGGAGAATTCCTCCGACAAAGTGGGATGATGACTAGGCCTGGTATTGGTTCTACACCAAAATTTGCTTTGCTCGCTCAGATGATTCACAAGGGGAGATATTTCCTCTTGCATCGAAGATTCTTCCGTTTCAGCACATCAATCAGCCATATTTTGATAAGTCTCTTAAGGAGTTTAAGGATTGTTGCGCCCGTTCTGAGAGGTGGCGAAGGCTATTGGTGGCCGTGATCTTGTGGAGGAATACTTGGCAGCTAAGATTTGGCCGCTAGCCTTCGGTTGGTCGGCCACATTCTTCTCGAAGGTTAAGTTTAGCAAGATGTCTCACCCTATCCCTTGCCCCCAATTTAGGCTTGAGAAACCTGCTGATCAGAGTGATGAGATGGTGGTGGTGGGGGTTGAGCGCGAAGCAAACGCGCTGCTTGGAGTCTACAACAACAAGGAGCACAAGGCCTTCTTGGATTGTTGTTCTCATGGAAGCCGTATCAATCGCTGCTTCTATGAGATGGGGATCCAATATGAAGCTCGGCGGACACCTCCGGAACCCGCAAAGACGGGTAGGGCGGCCGGAAATGTGGGCGTCGAGGAGCCCGCTGCCAAAAAGGGAAAGAAAGAAGCTGCATAGGTGGTTGGCGGTGCCTCCAAGCAGATTACGTTGGGTAGACCTCTGAAGGGACCATCTGCTAGGTTGCCGTTCGGTTAGACGGGAATTCAGAAAAACAAATATGCTAGTGCAAGTAAGTATTCTTTCAAGATTGCCGAATGTGATATGGGGAGTCCTGCTTTTATGAAAGCTTTGAAGGCAACTGAGCGTAGTATTCCTTGTTCTTGGGAGTAGGGGAAGGCACATAGAGATTGATATTGAGCAGTTTGGATCTCTTTGCGCAGGCCCTGGGAGCGTTGGAGCGGTGATTCTGGATCTCCATCGGAGGCCGAGTGCACCAACTCGCATGGTGAACCTTGTTGATGATGAGAGCGATGAGGAAGCCGCGGAGGTTCCCTCGAAGGTTATGATGCCGCTCGAGGGTCCTAGGAGGCCGAGTCGGAGACCTCAAGGAGAGTTCAGATTTCTCCCACACGGGAGATTTCACCGACGCGCTTGGCTGGGTTTGGTGGTGATGATGGTATTCCTTGAAGCTTTTCAGAGCTAGGAAAAATTTTGATGACTTGTCGTCTTCCTTTTCAGGGTCCTGATATTGACCCTTACCTTCGCTTGGTACTTGAAGTAGATGTTGCCGAGCTTATGTCTGAGCTTGGTGGGGTCCTTGGAGGCCCTTCGGTCTCCGAGGCGACTGCACAGGCTGGGACCTCTGCCCAGACCAGAGGCCTATCTGAAAAGCTTGAAGATTTTTATGTTGAAGGTTAGTGCCCCTGCCTTTTGGTTTAATCATTGCTTGGGCTGTGCTGTTGTTATTTATTGTTTTGTATTTTGTAGGGTTTGGGAAGAGTTTGGGAGCTCATGGGATAGAGGCTCTAGGACGCATTACCACGTCTCTGTGCTTGAAAGTAATGTATCTTCTGTTGATAGCTTTGTGTGTTGTCTTTTGGGGGTTGAACATTGGATTGAATTTGGTGCAGGCTTTGCTGGCGAGTCAAGCCTTGACTCGTAGTGCCAAGAAGGATGGTGAAACTCACTTGGATAAGTTAGCTGAGAACCTTCGCTTGGTTATGGTGAACCAGAAGCTGAAGGAGCAGAACAAGGTTCTGGAAGATCTGCGTGTTTTGCTCAACAATCGAGTTGATAGTTTGACCAAGAAGGCAGATGATCAAGAAAAGGTTATTCATAAAATGCGAAAAACCATCGATCAGAATGATCAAGTTCTAGAGAACCTTCGTTCTACTGTGGAGAAAGATGCCGCCAAGATTAATATTCTGGAGGCAGACAGTAAACAATTTAAGGCTGACAACACCAAGAAGGATCTTTCGAATGAGAAGTTGTTGAAGGAGGCTGAAGAGAATCGAGGCTTAATGGACGAGGCTATAGGAGAGATCGTTGAGAAGAGCGATCAGATTTATCTTGAGTATAAGAAGGCTTTGGCAACCTTCGGAGCTGAGCCCGAACCCCTCCCCCAAGATCCTAAGGGGGGAGCCATGGGTTTGCTCAATTGGATCCTGAAGGAGTTCGCTTCATTGACAAACATATTAAGCATGGCCTTCGATAACTCTGTAGTCATCTCTTGTGAGAGTATTCTTGAAATTTTGGACCATGAAGGTTGTCAAGATTTGAGTTGCTTGAGCTCTAGTGATTACATCTTTCCGATGTACTCCGACCTCGGTCAGAATATATCGGACATTCAAGTTATGAAGAAGGCTTTTATTTGAAGGTTTTGGAAGGTTGCTGGCCGAGAGGTTGTACGCAATGTTGCTTAGAGTCGGTTAGAAGTGGTAAGTTTGTGAGTGCGTCCTCCCTTTTCATTGTTTTGTTTGCTTTGGTCGTGTGGAGCTACTTTTCTGCAGATAAAGAGGGCTCAGGAGGGTCAAAAGTTGGCAGCGAAAGCTTCGGATGTTGCTGAAAGTTCCGGAGCTGACAAGACCACTGGTGGTGATGATGAGGACCCGAAGGTGTATAATGGGGCTCTGAGTGAAGAACTTTTCTAGCTTGTATTTTTGATGAACCTCTGATGTAAATATTCCTAAATTTTGGCCAGGTGCTCATGGTTGCGAGGCCCGTACTTGATGTACCACCGATGAACATAGGGTGTGATGGGGTCTTCGTGAACGGATCTTCTTGGGAAAGATACAATTTTGCTCATCCCGGAGCTAGCGTTAGTGTCAGTTCCGGAAGTGGCCAGCAACTAAACCTACTTCAAGTGTGTATCGTGCGTCGTGATTGGAGGTGGCTTAGCACATAATAACTCAAGATTTATACTGGTTCAGGCAAATGTGCCCTAAGTCCAGTCAGGGGTCGGTCGGATGTATTGCTTGAGCCCAGGTGCTCGTGAGAGTTGGGGAGTTACAAGCTTGCGAGTGGAGGGTGAATCTCTTGGATTCCGATCGGGTCCCCTTTCCTAGGCGGTTGACCCTCCCTTTTATAGTCCAAAGGGGGGTTTCCTTTACAGGGAAACTAAGGGTAGGAAAATAGAGCTAGAAAGAGAGAGAGATTTTCTAGCCTCGCCGGTCGGGGTCGTCAGCTCTGTTAGTCGGAGTTCTTGGGCGGCCACCGTCCAAGTCCTGTCTCGCGGAGTGTCCGTCGCGTTCCTTCCCTGTACGTCAAGCTCTGCCGATCGGGGGCGTGGGCTGATAAGTACGGTACGACAGTCATGCCCCATCCCTGGCGCCATGCCCTGTCACTCTATTGTGGCTGAGGCGTGTCCGTTGTGTTATGATGACATTGCGCCCCGTCCCTTTCGTGAGGACGGGTAGGTGGAATAGCGTCCCTTTGCTGTGGCAGCAAAGGGAGGTTGTAGCCCCGGTGGTGGGGGTGGCTGGCCTTGTATGGCAAGTTGACTCCAGCGTCCGCCCTTATCCTCAGCTCCTGCTCCCGAGGACCATCAGTGCGCAAGGCCTGGCTAGCCCTCGACCTCGTCAGTCGGGGGCAGCGACACGTGTATGGCGGAGTCTGGTCGGCCCCTTAGTTAAGGACCATGGTACGGACCCAGGCCACGGTCGTCCCTCGGTCGGGGATGTGGGTCGAGGCTCCTACTGACCGGCCGGCTGGTAGGGACCATGGGCCCGGGCGGCCTGGAGAAAGTCATGGCCCAGGATGGCAGTCGTTTGATCCATGCGTGGTTTTAGGCTATCCAAAGTGCCAGCAGGAAGTGAGCCCGCCGGGGACCCCGGGTCCCTGGACCCGTCAGAGGACCCCGAGCAGCTTTGCGATTTGTTAAATTGCAAAGGCGCTATCTTTACTATGCCATGCTTTTGCTCAGAGTGAGAGGTCACATCGCTCTGCCTCAGCCGCAGAGAGATAGAACACAGGAGAGGCTCCCCCTTGTGACTGTGAGTCAATCAGGGTTGCCTTGGCCTTGACCGTGTAATGGGTACGCTGCAGTGGTACTAGCCGCCTGCTTTTGGTGCAGAATATCGAAGCTTGCCTGATCCGTCATGTTGGCCCACTGCGGAGGAGTTCCTCCCTGTTTCCCCCGTGAGGGTTTCCATCCTTTTGTGGTGGAGCCGCGCCCCACGCCGCGAAGCTGATTTGCGAGCCAGGGAGGTGCCTGGGTGGCTATAAATGGAGGCCTCCGGGGCTCCGTTTTTGAACTCATCGAGAACTTGAGTCGCGGGTGAACCTTTTCTTGTATAATGGAGTTGCTCTCAGCCCGCCTGCATCCACCTGACGGAGTTGGTGGTTCCTTCAGCATCTGGTGCTAGAAGAATGCTTGCGAGTGGTAGGGGATAGCACTCGGGCAACACCGCACGCCCGGGCCTCTCCCAAGCTCGGTCCTCTGAGTGCTCGGCTCGGATGATCGAGCGGAGCGAGTGCGCTGGTAGGCCACCATTTCAGGCTGGCGATCGACGCTTTTTCCCTAGGCGCCTTGGGCGACTATGTTGGGAGCGCCGGCCTCTGGCAGTGGATGTGTTAGTGTTTCCACCGGCCGGGGCCTGAAACAAGGAGGAACTCCTCATTCCTGACTGCTGCCGGGCGCGCTCCCCAAGGGTCGCCTAGGTCCCGAGCAGGTTCGGCTTCTCCGTGTTCCTCACCCCCAATTCACGTTATGAGGAGTCTTGTCCTTTCTAGGTGGTTGGAGATGGAGAAGAGCTCCTCGTTATCGTTCGAGATGGCAAAGGAGTTCGGTTGGCGGCGGCGGCAGATGGACTGCTCGCCGTCATCCCCCGCCAAGTTTCCCTTGAGGAAGGGGGTGCAAGAAGAAGGCTTGTGAGGAAGATGCTCCTCCCAGTCTTCCCGCACTTGTAGCAGCCCCCCTCAAGGCTTCCAGCGTTACCACCTTGGTGGTGGTAACAGGTTTTTGTACTTTGTAACGGCCATGGGCTGACTCTATTTTGCAATGTTTATTCACCAAGAATAAAACACGCTTATTTCGGAGTGCTTTGTATCTGCCGTGCCCAGCCACGAGTCCAATCGGGGGTTGGAATTTTGTTGTCCCCTGTGGGTGAGAACGTGGTACCCCAACTCACCACGGCTTCGCCGCAAAGGAAGGCAGTCGGGTTGGCAGCATTGCTTGCGAATACGTGTGGAGGTGACCCTGTTTGCGGTCTATGCAACCCGAGGGGTTGAGTCAGCATCACTTGCCTCGATGGCTCGAGTGACGGGTTCGGTGAGCTCCTAACGGGTGTGCCCGAGCAAAATTTTGAGCATCCTAGTGGAGTCCATGTTCATCATTCGTTAACAGGTCGGCATAGCCTGCAGGTGGCATTCCACTGCTCAACGACCTGCCTCCTGACAAATGCCCGAGTCGTCCGACCGACTTAGGTGGCCCGCTGGCCTCTCCTCAATGGAGATTCTTTGGGCATGGCTCGACGTACGGATCGGACTAGAAGGTTGAGATGACCCAAATCGCTGCCTGAGTTCATCTGCATTTTCTCCCCTGGCTCTGTTTGACTCGAGGCAGCCTCGAGTCCTCCGTGGACCTACCTTTGAACCTCGGCCGGTTGGGTTCCCGAGTTGGGATCCGTTAGCACACTTTTTGCACCTTTTTGGTTTTGATGCCTTTACGAGATTTGAGAAATTTAAATGCGAGTATTGAATGAGGATATGGCCCATTGAGGCTTACCTGGGGAGTTTGAACGTCACCTCGTTTTTCGCACCCATGCCTCGGTCGTGGTGGGCCCCCGTGCCGCGTGTTACTCCCCGCCGGCTGGGTTTCCACGAGGCGCCTCTTTAAAATGGAAGGGCCGGAGGTCGTCATCCTCCTGCATCTCGCCCTTGCCATGTTCTTGCTGCCGGTGTCTGCCTCCCCCTCTGTTGTCCTCTAATCACTGCCACCGCCCTCCTTCTCCACCCCCGTCGTGCCTGAGGAGAGAAAGATAGAAAGAGGGAGAGAGAAAGAAAAAGTCATTTCGTCTTTCCCTCCCGAAGGTGCGATGTTGAATTGGAGGCCGTCAACCATGGAGGAACTGCAACTCGAAGACTTCGTGGCGAAGGGGTTGCTGCCACCAAGGGTGGTGGCGCATTGAAGGGCTCCTCCGACGGAGCATGAGGAGCCACAACCCAAAGCCGGCAAGATCATGAGCTTCCTCGCATTCCACGAGCGCGTACTCAGGTACCCGGCGCACCTGTTCTGTTCGAGCTGCTGAACGAGTGGGAGGTGGAGTTGCAGCAGCACAATCCGAATGGGGTGCTGCACATTGCTGGCTTCATGATGCTCTGCGAGGGGTTCCTCGGAATAGATCCGCACGCGAATCTGTTCCGGGCCTTCTTCTCCAGTCGGGCCCTGTCGGCGAAGGGGGACCCAGAGCTCGGGCCGGTCAGGGGCTTCAGCTTGCAGAAGAGGGCCGACCGACCGGGAGACTACCCGGTGTACACTCCCGTGGACTCGAGGTGAGGGTGGCATGAAGAGTGGTTCTACATCAGGAACCCGTCCGGGAACCCGTTCCCGTCGTTCACGGGGGCGCGCCTTGTGAGGAAGGAGAGCTGGACATTGGGTCCCCTACTCTGGAGAAGGCACGCGTGGGGGTCCTCGAGACGGTGTTGCGGAAGTGCGCCGTGGAGGAGGGCCTTAACGGTGCAGCTCTTTGGCATCGTGTTCGCCCGCCGGGTCGTCCTTTTGGCCATGAGGACAACCAAGATGTGGGAGTACACTAGCCCCGTGAATCCCGAACGGGTGTCATTGGTGGTGGTGTCCAACGAGGAAGTATGGTCGTGGCTCGACATGGTCTTCAAGGTGGGGAACCAGCGAGTTGTTTGAGGCTCGGAGGCCTTCAAGAAGAGGCACCCGCCAAATTTGGTAAGTCCTCCTCTCTCCTCCTTCTTGTTGGTCCTCGAGTGCTCGACCGTCTCCTAACTTTGGCTTGCTTTTCCAGGGGCTCGGTTGTCCCCAATCCCACACCCACCTCCCGAAGGGGGCAGAAGGCGCGGCCAAGCAGGTCGCCTAGGTAGAGGCTTCACGAGGTAGGAAGAAGAAGAAAGTCGAGAAGGCTGAGAGGCGGACGAAGAAGGAGATGGATGTCGCATGTTGGGTCCGGATGGGGGAGGATCATGATGCCGTTTAGGAGGAGCTCCAGTTGGAGCCCTCAACCAACTCCGACAGTGAGGAAGAATCTAAGGAGGTGGAGTCAGAGTACGAGGATGACTCTGTGTTCGTGATTGAACCCTGTGATGCCGCAGTGACGGGGATCATGAAGGGCCTCGGGGCATCCTTCAGTGCCCCTGAGGCAAGAAAGCACGCCGTTGATGGGGGCATGGCGCAGGAGGAGGAGGCAAAGCAGGCCCGAGTGGAGCAACGCTTGGAAACAGCAAGCGCTGCCGACCCGCCCAGTGGTAAGGAGGAGGCCATAGTGGGCTCCTTGACGGCAGGCTCCAGCCATGGTGTTCTGCAGACTGGTCAGGGATCAGCAGAACCGGTCCCCACCTCGACTGATGTGCTGGGACTTGGCTCGCGGCTGCCACTAGGCATCTAGAGCTTCGGACTTCCCCCACTCAGCCGGACTTTGAGGTAAGGGAATCGTCCTTGGTTTCGGCCTCGTTCCCAGATGTTTTCATTCATTCTACTTTCTTATGCAGCGCCTTGATGTTGACCGGCCTCCATCCTTGGGCCGAACTGGTCCCGTGGAGGCTTAACCCAGCGCTGTTCGCTCCGACTCGAGGAGGGAGCTGGGAAGTGGCCTCTACAGGTGGGCCGACATTGATGACGGTGATCCCCGTACTGTTCGATTTGGGGGTGACCGTAGCGATGCCTCCCCCGTCGAGTGCAGGAAGGGAGGAGGAAATCGTGGCCCTCTGAGTCCCTAGGCAAAGGTGCCGCATCGTCCCAACTGGAGAAGGATGAGGGGGCCACTCCGGTGCTCGTGGATGTGGAGACCGAGACTGTGCTGCTCCCCGAGCCCGGGAAGGTCTGGACTCGAGGGGATGATCATCCAGACCAGAAGGGCGATCCCTCGGTGCTGCGGGCGGTACCAGAGGGAACTAGGAGTAGGCGATGGTCCTGGCCTCCAGGTCATCCAGATCTACGAGCGGGTCGGTCGCCGAGTGGGTGTGGCCCGACCCCATCAGATCGGGAGAGGCTCGGTTTGTCTTGCGCGGTCACTGGGAGGAGAAGCTCTGGGGTCTTCTCGAGTGGAGCGAACAGTCAGGCTGTGGTGAGCTTGCTGCCATAGAGTCAGGACTTGTGGAAGCCCTCAATATGGTCAGGGTCACTTGGTGGACCGCATCCGGCGAACTGCTGAGGTTTGCTCGGGTGAGTCCCAATGGCTCCTTCCTAGTCTCCATTTTTTTGATGGTGGGTAATCTGTCTCGGCGTTTTTGACTTTTCTCTTTGAAGAACCTGGAGAGGATTTCGTTGAGCAAGTCCCGATTTGTCCGGGAGGAGGCAGTTGTGCAGCGACGGGTTGAGGAGCTAACCTGCGAATTGGAGGCCGCCGGGGGGTCGGTACTTCATGAGTGCGAGCGCGCGATTGCTGCCGAGCAGGGACTCACCACGATCCGGTCAGCTTTGAGCATAGAGCAGGAGGTCCGAACCCTTGCTGAGGGGTAAGCTCAATCCAGGGGGCAGCGTATCACCAAGTTGGAGTTGACGCTATCCTAGAGGAAAGAGGGGCTCAAGATCATGGAGGATGCTATGGCTGGTGAGTAGCTCTTTTCCTCTATCCTGTTGGTTCTCGCTTCACCTTTTGTGGCTTCTAACTTCCCCTCTTCTCGTGCCTAGAATTAGGAGGGAGGAACAGGTTCATGCGGGATGATTTGGCGCGGTCGGAGGAATCCGGCCATGCCATTGTGTCTGAGCTGACGGGCACTAAAGAGGTGATGATGCAGAACTCGCAAGCATTGGCTAACTCTCTGGAGAGGGGCAGGGTTCTTGAAGAGAAGCTTGGTCAGCTCCTAGGCACAAGGCGGTCGGTGGTCACAGAGGTGCTCGGGCCTCGCCCGGCATTGAGCGCGCTCATCGCCGACCTCTCGAAGATGCCAAGCGAGGTGGCAGGGCTCATCACCAAAGGAGTCTTCCTTGGCGCCTCGGGAGTGTTGACGTCAGTGGCATCGCATCACCCAACCCTCGACTTCAAAGCAGTTGGGAGAGGTTACGATGCCGGGTGGTCCGCCGACCTACTCCGCGAACTTGGTCAGGGCTTGGTTCCGATCGCGATAGTGATTGCGGAGGCGACCACAGTGGAGTGGGTGAAGGAGGCTCGTCATGTGGGAGGGAAGCGACTCTGTGCAGAGGCGGCGGCCAGTCTACAGATGCTGAGTTGAGTGCCGCCCAAACCTAGCCATCTCCCGATCAGGGAAATCCTCCGTCGACCTTGCAACGCAGCTCCTCCTGTCCACGTCGTCGGCCAACACGGACAAGGTGCCATAGTAGAAAGATTCATAATTAGCTTTTGTTTTTGGAAACTTGGTGCGGGGGACTTGAAGTTGCCTCCTAGTGAACAACTTTAAGTGCTTGTAATCATTCTTGTTTTTAGTGATGTTTGGGAAGCCTGTCCCACCCATATCTGTTTGTTGCTTGGAGTGATTCTTGCCTTTGCACTTTTCTTTCGAAATTACTCGCTAACCATAGGCTGCAGCGTGGAGCCTAGGGCTGGTCCGAGTGGCGTCAGCTACTAGTTTGCCGTAGGTTGTGATGAGAGTTCGGTGGGTCGGGTGGCCCAGCAAAAATCACTTAGGTTGCGCAGGGGAACGGGTCACCCTTTCGCTTGGGCGAAAAAAGGTTGCCTTTTTGTGTGTGGTTTGTGAAAGGAAAGAGGGGGTAGCAGTGTGCATGGCGGTGCACCCCGTGGGACCCCCGAGTGACCCTGGTCGAGAGTGCTCGGGCTGGGGCTCTGTAGGAGTCGCCATTTGTATAAAAGCATGCAAAGGAACTGAACTTAGGGGAAGAAATGATGCAACTGCTCAATGTTCCAAGTGTTGGTGAGGATGTTGCTGTCGCTGTCCTTCAGTTGGTAGGTTCCTAGCCGAACCACCTCCGCAATGGTGTATGGTCCTTCCTAGGGCGGAGTGAGCTTGTGCCTATCCTTCGTCGACTGTGATCTCCGTAGTACCAAATCGCCGACTTTGAGGGTTCTTCCCCTGATCTTCCTCTCGTGGTACCTGCTAAGGGTTTGCTGGTAACGAGCCAAGCGGACCAAGGCCATCTCTTGGGCCTCCTTCAATAAGTGAACCACGTCTAGCTGAGCCTCCGGGGCTCGGTCGGGGTCAAAGGTTTTGACCCTTGGGGCGCCGTAGTCTAGGTCAGAGGGGAGCACCGCTTTTGCCCCATTTGTTAGAAAAAATGGGGTGAACCCAGTGGATTGTTTGGGAGGTGTCCTCAGGCTCCAGAGAACAGCCAGGAGTTCCTCGACCCAGCGTGCAGCAAACTTTTTGAGCCGGTCGAACATGCAAGGCTTAAGTCCTTGGAGGACCATGCCATTCGCCCTCTCCACTTGCCCATTGGTGCGAGGGTGTCCGACTGACGCCCAGTAGATCCTGATCCTGTAGCCGTCGGCGAACTCCAAGAACTTCTTGCCTATGAAGTTAGTCCTATTGTCTGTGATGATGGTGTTTGGCACACCAAATCGGTAGACGATGTCCAGGAAGAACTTGACGGCCTCTTGGAAATTGGTTTTGGTAATGGGTTTTGCCTCAATCCACTTAGTGAACTTGTCCACCATGATGAGTAGATGAGTGAAACCGCCAGGGGCCTTCTTGAGAGGCCTGACCATGTGAGGGGGATGGTCTGAAGCGCCTGTGCTGGCAAGTGGGTCTGCCTAGCATAGAACTGACACCCCTCGCACGTGCAGATGACCTCCTCCATGTTGCTATTGTCGGTCGAAACCGACTGGCGAGCAGCGACAGGGAACATGAGGAGCCGGGAGGCTCCCAGGACTGCTGTTAGGCCCCGGTCCCTCAGTCAACGTCTTGGTTTGCTAGGCGTGCCACCTGACCGATACCTGATTAGGAAGGTGTAGATGTGGTTTCAGTTAGTTTCTTGCATGCATAGACACGTTCAAGCGTTAGTCCGAGCCACGATCGGCTCACTAGGTGATCCCCGATATCGGCTGTAAAGAGCCGATTGTCTCCCAGTATCAGATTGGATCTGTGTATCTAAACAAAGTGCATAATCTGATACTAATATAAACTTGCTCTATAATCAATAAGCTAATTCAATCTACAACGGTTAAAGCTTTCACCACATAACCGGATCATCCTACGCGTAGTTAAGCCTAACAAATACGAAAGATAACAGAATAGCAACCTAAACAGAGGCCTAAAACCAACAGAAAGCTGATTCCCGGAACAATCCCTCTTTAGATTAATACAAAGCATCAAACGCATTGCCGGATCATTTAACTCGTTTGAAGGGCCTAATCATGTAGATCTTAAACCAAATCTTTAATGAATAAAGACTAACCATAACAGATTGGATCTACTAATCGAAACAGAGCAAGGTGCTGCCTTTACAGCCGGGATTGGGCATGAAGATAGCTAAACGTTTACAGGTGACGAGCAATGTACGGATACAGTATGAAAATCCGATGCATCCCTATAAATGTTAGGATAACTAGTGTTACTCACCATCAACAATGCTTCAGCACGAGAAATACAAAGATAAATAGGTAGGAATGATGCTACCCCGATCACGTGAAGCATGATCGGGGCTGCATAGCACCTACCTGAGAGAAACCGTAAAGCAGGGGTGGCGATGCTCGAGAGTTGTTTGTGAATGGTTGTTGTTCTTTTTCATTCGTAGTCTAGGGTACATATTTATAGTCTGGAGACTTGCCTCTCCTAACCAATCCCAACCGACTACGACACGAATCCTGATTATCTATATCTAAACTATCTTAAATAGATACATGGCCAATCTGACCTTAAACCGCCCGCGCAGGAGCCGATTCGCAAGCCTATTACAATTATCCTTTGTGCCCATCTTGCTCGTGGTCCACCTTCTAGCCCAGCCAAATTATGGCGATAACACATGCCCCCCTAGTTTCGGCAATAATAATTCCGAAACCATTTCTTTTCTTTCCATCGCCTCGCCTCTTCGACTTCCACGATCCATACACGCATGCCACTTCCACCTTCACGGGTTGTGACTTCTCTGCATCTAACTTCTTGGAAATCGTCATAGTGCCAATCCGTATTCCATTCCTGCCTTTATAAACTCGACCTGGCAACCGGTTCATTCATCTTCTTCCTTGAGCCGATAGCAACTGCACTAACTCGTCCCTCCTTCTCCCGCAATGGCTTCTTCATCCTCTGCCTCCTTCGTCATCTCCATCGAATCTGAGTCAACTCGAGAGGCGACCCCGGAGTTTGATCCCATAGCCGCGTATGAGGCCCGCGCTCCTCTGCATTGGGATGCAGAAGAGTGGGATTTCCAGACTTGGTCAGAGGATGTTGAATCCTTGACCGACGGTGAAGATTTCCAGCTCCTCCTTGGTGGGGAATTGAATTTAGACGACGACGATGACGACTTGTCCTGGGAGGGGGACTTCTCGACCTCGAAGGAAGAAGTCGATGACGCATCGACCGAGGAAGACTCGACAGCAGCAGGCTTCCTGCGTGGTGGGTCATTGGAGGACAACGAAGATGATGATGATGAAGAGACCGAAGGCGGTAGCGGCTACAGTGGTGATGGCGGCGGAGACGATACCAGCAGCGACAATGACGGCAGTGATGATGACAGCGATATTGGTGCAGCCCCTCCGATCAAGCGCTGCAAGGTCTTAGGTACCTACTGGTGGTAGGTCATAAGATTAGTATTAACTGCCATGTACTAAACCGATAGATCGGCTTTAGGAGCAATCGGCTTCCCTTTTGTAATGGTTTTCTCCGTGAATGAAACCTTTCATTTTAGTCAACAACTGTCAAGAAGCCGATTTACCGGGAGCCGATGGCAACGCATCGGTCCTTTCCCTCAAAGTGCCGATCCGCATCTGAGTCGATCCCTGAACCGATTCCATCTTCTGCTTAAATCTGGAACTTTCCCGAAACAGATCTACACAAGTTCCCTAAATCCAAGTTGCACTCCAATACCCCTGCTCACAAATCCACTCGCAAAACCCAGATCAAAGCCTCAGAGCGCGAGCTCGAAACTCATGAAGCAAACCGTAGATCCAATCTTGAGTCTTCGATCGCCATTGGAGCTTCAGATGGCGGAACCCTCGAATGATGATGCGGGCGTCCTTGGTCTGAAGGTGAAACTCTGACCTTTTGCTAGTTTAATGAAGTAATTATTCGAACCCTTGAAGCATTAAATGATCCTTTCCTATTATTTGGCTCTTATCGATTCTTCAGGTTTCAGACATTCTTTTGCCGCATCCTTCTTCCCCCAATTCCTTTTATCTTGGGCCTCGTTCTTATGAGAGTCCAGTAGATTTGATTTCTTGTGAGGCTAACAGGCCCCCATTTGTAAGCCAAGATAAAGATTTAGATTCCTGGGCCGACAGCCTGCGTGCCTGGCCAAATGCTCTTGAGGGCTGGGTATCTTGGTACAACAGAGTAGCAAACACCTACCAACCCACATGGGAAACCATAGGAATAGCCGATGCTCTGTCTCTATCATTGTCCCCCCTCGAGAAGCATGAAAACCTTTTGAAAACCATCGGCTATTTTTGGTATGATGCCTTGAACTGCTTTTTATTTGGCCATGGGCCGATGACTCCAACCCTCATGGATGTCATGATGATTACTGGCTTGGAGATTGCATTGCCCAGCCCCTCTACCTTTAGATTGCCTGAGGTCCCCTTTAAATTGTCCTCCAAAACAGAATGCACAAACTGGGGTGCCTACCTGAACCAACACATCAAAACCAAAGGCCCTGTAACTGAGAAAGAACATACGGCCTTTCTGAATCTCTGGTTGGAACACTTCATATTTTGCGGTTCTTCCCTTGCCCCAACCAAAAACTACCTCTCTCTAGCATATGAACTGGCCATAGGTAATACTGTTGGCCTTGGTAAATTGTTCCTTGGGGAAGTCTATAGATATCTTCACCTTATGTCTTCAAACTTGCTTACCCAAAAGAAACTCAGAACTGGTGGTCCCTGGTGGTTCATTCAGTTATGAGCTCACTTGTATTTTAAGAACCACATACCAGACTTCCCTATTCTGGCCAATAACTCTTTTCCTGATCAGAGTGGGAGATGAATCAGGTGTACCAGCTTTGGCCAAGCTTTGTACAGTCTTCCTGATAGCAAGCTGAACCCCATAGACGCCTCAAGTTGGTTTAGAGTATTCTACCAAGGTCTAGACAACCCAATCTACCTTCCTTACATGGATTTTGAAATATTTGAGAATCCAATCGCCTTCAGATTGGCTGACTTTGCTGATGATGATGGCACTCGGCATTTATAGTCTATCATGATTCGCCCCTGCTTCTTTCCAGTCGGCATGAGCACCTCCAACAAAATTATCAAGCCAGGTTATGAGTTTTACCGGCCGGTCGTAGCAGCCCGGCAATTTGGTCTTGGGCAAGTTCCTCCCTACTTCTTCCTTCACCATCTGATAATAATTAGAGCTGATCTGCCCAATATTCTCACCAGTCAAAGATGCTATAGCCTGTTCTCTGATCTTCACATCCCAATCCCCGTCGACCTATCATTCACTTTTTCGGCTATTGGCTTCGAGAATTGGTGGTCAATGTGGAAGACTCACGTCTTCCGGAAAGCCTTGGGGCCAATGCTGCAGCAGATTAATACTGAGTATGAAGCCCCTGAGGAAGAGGTATTACCATCAGTTTAGTACTTCTTCATGATTCTTCTTGACGCCTTCTCTAATTTTGTTTATTTTCTCTGCAGCAGGAGGATGGTCTGGAGCCCAAGAACGATGATGGCTCCTGTTTCACGTTCTCACCGACTGCTCCCATAGTCCTTTTTGGCAAGAACACACCTCCCCTATCGAAAGTCATAAGGCGGATGCAGCCTAATTCCTCAAAATTGGCTTCCAAGCGAAAACGAGCCCCCGATGTTGCTGCCCCCCGAGCCCAGATTAGGGCGAGGAAGATGATTGTTAGGAAGATTCGGAAGGAGGCCGGACCATCTTCTACCGATCAAGAAGCTCCCAACGTCAACTAGGTTTGAATTGTCCCTTTAGAATTGGTCTTCTGTACAGATATACTTTAGCTTAATTGCTCCTTCCTTGTTTGCAGGCCGATATCATGGATATTTCCTCCGGGGAAGAGCAAGCGCGCCAAGAACATCCAACCCTAGAGGCTCCAGAGAATCCTGAGATGACAGTCGACCCCTTGATCAACCTCCAGGATCCGATCCTAGAAACTCCAGAGAATCTTGCAACGACGGTTGATACTTTGGTCAACCTTCAGGATCTGCAGGAGCTGATTGTCACATCATCGGCTATCAATCTTTCCCAAGAAAAGGTGCGTTATATCTCTGAGCCATTTGCTTCTCCCTTCCCCTATGCCATACTGATTTCTTGTCTTCTTTTCAGGGTCTAAACCTCTTGGAGTTGCTATCATTTGACCCTGCATCCGTCGGCTCAGCCATACTTGAAGTGGATGATCGTCAACCACAGCCGACTGGTCGCTAGCCAGCTTTACCGCATAAAGGGCCTGCTCTCAACTGCAATTGACGCTTTGGTCCAGAATTCTGATGAAGGGAAGAAAATTCTTGAGGAGATCATGCCCCAACTCCTGAAAGTCCTTCAGATCAAGCTTTGGCCAACCGGACATCTTCCTTTCTTTCGGGCAAAGGTAGAAAAGGCTCGGCAGGGGATTTAAGCCCGTCGCTCACTAGCCCCCTTAAAGCTGATATTGCTGAGAGGTTCCGACTGCTCAAGAAGAAGGTGGCTCTGGACGCCAAAACTGACACTTCTGCACTTTCTCAAAGGCTTCAATTTGTGGAGAAGGAGTTAGAAGAGATCAAGGCAAAGGTCTGGGCAACCGAGCAGCGCATCCAGGATGAGAAGAACCTCATAGCCCGCTCCAAACAAGAAGCAGAGAATCTGACTGCCCAGCTGAAGATAGAGCTCATAGAGTTGAGTGTTTTGAGTAGACAGATAGTGTCAGGTGAGGAGAAGGATGATGAAGCAGTGATTGCTAAAGCTGATCGCGTCCGTCTTGAAGCTATCACAGCCATCGATGAGTTCCTTCAGTAGACTACTTTGTAATCACCTTTTGTAGCCCGTTGTCGTTTAAAACTTGCATGTACTCATGTTATAATTCTAAAGTCGATGGTTATACATCGGCTATTTGACCAACTCAGTGCGTTGGATACAAAATATGTTTTTTTTACGGGCTGACTGAACGTATCGGCCTCTTTTCTTGTGTGCAGCCTGGTGCGTAACATTAGCTTCACTTGTACGGGCCAACTGAATGTATCGGCTCACAGCCTGATGCATAGCATCGGCTTTCACTTGTACGGGCCAACTAAACCTATCGGCTCACAGCTTGATGCGTAGCATCGGCTTTCACTTGTACGGGCCAACTGAACATATCGGCTCATAGACTGATGCGTAGCATCGGCTTTAACTTGTACGGGCCAACTGAACGTATCGGCTGACAGCTTGATGTGTAGCATCAGCTTTCACTTGTACGGGCCAACTGAACATATTGGCTCACAGCCTGATGCGTAGCATCGGCTTTCACTTGTATGGGCCAACTAAACGTATCGGCTCACAGCCTGATACGTAGCATCGGCTTTATTGCCCATAATCCCATATACTTGGGAAGTATTTCTTGAGACGTTGACCATTGACAGCCACCGAAAACTTGACGCCATCTAACTCCTCAAGCATATATGCGTTCCCAGGTAGGACTTGGTGAACTCTATAAGGCCCATGCCAATTTGGAGACCATTTGCCATACGCTGCATCCTTAGTCCCCAATGGTAACACCACTTCCCAAACTAGATCTCTGACTTGGAATTCTTTTGGCTTGACTTTCTTGTTATATGCACGGGCTACCTTGGTTTTATTTTCTTTGATCTTCTCAAGTGACCAAAGTCTGAGCTCCGTAAGGTCTTCAATGTTGTCATTCATCAGAGCGGCATATTCTTCAGCTGTTAGGTCATTTTGGAACTCTACATGTCTCGAGCCGGCCGTAATCTCCCACGGTAATATGGCCTCCTGTCCATACACTAGGTGATAAGGTGAAGTTTTTGTTGCTCCGTGGCACGAAACACGGTATGCCCACAATGCCTCTGATAAGACTTCATGCCAATGCCTAGGGTGCTCATCGATCTTTCTTTTGATCAACTTAATAAGGCTCTGATTGGATGCCTCAGCTTGTCCATTTGCTTGAGCATAGTATGGCGACGATCTAATCAGCTTGATGCCCATGTCAGTAGCGAATTTTCTGAACTTCTCTGATATGAAGACTGACCCTCCATCTGTTGTGATGGTCTGAGGAATTCCGAACCTGTGAATGACATATTCTTTAACAAAATAAATGACATCCTTAGACGCTACTGACCTCATAGGGACTGCCTCCACCCACTTATTAAAATAGTTTGCGATGGCCAAAATGAACTGGTGGCCTTTGCTGGATGGAGGATTAATTTTGCTGATTATGTCCATACCCTAGCCTATGAACGACCATGGTTTGATGATAGGGTTCATTACTAACGCTGGTACCATTTGTATCTTTCCAAACCTGATGAGGACATCTCTCCTTTGTATACAATGTAAGGACCGATCACTAGAGCACGTGCGCGCCAGTTGGATCTCCATATACGTTCTAACCTTGTCAATTGTTTTTCAGAACTTACGCTTGGTTCCATGCATGTGTTATTGATTAGGAACAATGGAGAGGACTAGAAAGGACTTGGAGAAGGCCAAGGAATCAAGGAGGAGGAGCTAGGACGTCCACACCAAGGAGGAGTCCATGTCCGACTCGACTTCGACTCCACCTCGGATTCCAGAACCTTACTTCACCAAAACTGACTCCCTGGCCACATACGGAGTTGGATTTGGCCATTCTATATATGGGTGGAACCATAATTTTATAGAGCTTCCAATGGCACCTGTACCACCTCAAAATTCCTTCTGAGTCGACGGGAATCATCAACACAAGTGGACATCCAGAATCTGTCAGGGTGCTGTGTTACCGTCTGTTGGGCTGTTGGCCCATGTACCGTGTTGAAGCCCATTAGGGTTGCGTCTAGGGGACTTGCATGCCCCTAACTCCCTTTTATTCAGTAGCCATCACCACTTTAGGGTTTGGGTTTTGCTTAGATACAATTTATCATCGAACAGTGTCGCCGTTCATCGGTTTGTGAGACTCCACCTCGTAATCAAGTCTGTTTGATTGCATCTCCTGTTCTTGCTTGTGTTCTTGATTGTGCTTGCAGGGATAAGCCTTCGTGGTGAGGTCATTCGTGTGACATGGGTGATAACCAACGGAGCAGTGGTGTAGTGATTGTGGGGTTCTGTTCGGTCGGAGCCTTGGATCATCAACGTCGAGTTCTCCACCAATCAAGTTTACCGTACCTTTCGGAAGATCGGGACTCAACTTCCTATCAAAACCTTTGACATGCCTGACATCCTTTATAATATTTGAAACAATATTCAAGCATGGTTGGCCAGTAATACACTGATCGCCTAATGAGCCACTTCATCTTGTGAGCCGATTGGTGAGTCCCGCAAGTGCCTTCGTGGACCTCGTGTAAGAGTCGATTCGATTCAATCGGCCCCAAGCATTTGAGCAACAATCCTTCTAAAGTCCTGTAGAACATGTCATCCCCTATCGGGACATACTTCATGGTCTTGTAACATATCCTCTTAGGTGCCCCCCGAGCCGGATCCTTCAAGTAATTGAAGATATCGGCTCTCCAGTCTCCTTGTTCCAGCAGGTGCACCTGAAGATTGGCTCTGTCTGCCACAACCTTATATCCCGAAGCCATCTGTGCGAGATTATTGGCCTCTGAATTTTGTATCCTTGGTATCCAATAGAAATTTATGTACCTAAATTGGGCTATCAGCTCCTGACATTGTACCCATAAAGGGAAAAGTGACTCGCTCTCGCACCTGTATTCTTCTGTAAGCTGAGAAATCACCCGCTTTGAATCCCCAAAAATTTCTACTGCTTCCGCTTCGGCCTCAAGAAGCAATTCCATACCCTTACGTACCACTTCATATTCTACTAAATTATTGGTGCAAGGGGTAGGTAATCTGATTGAAAAGGAATATGCTGTCCCCCGAGGCGACACGCAGGATGCCTATACCACATCTGTCTCCACAAGCCGATCTATCGAAGTACATGGCCCATGCGTGCACGGAGAGTGCTGCTATATCAGTATTGATCCTTTCTGCATTAAGATCTACTAGCACTTGCCCTTTGACTGCCTTCGCGGGTTGGTACCGGATATCAAACTCTGACAGTGCGAACATCCACTTTTCAAGTCAGCCTTTCTGTAAGCATCTAGGCCCTTAAGGTATGTTTCGGTGATTAATGACAACCATTATTGTGACTAATGAGTTTGTGCAGACTTTTAGATCATTATCGCTCATATTGGTTATATGTCAAAAGAGGCCCCTAATTTTCATTATTCAAAAAGGCGATCTCGGCATTCAACTTAATAATATGTCAAGACTAAGGATCTTTCTAGTCCTAAGTGTCATAAGGTTGAGAAGGACACTTAGGTTAGTATAGGTTTTATAGTTTTGTAGTGATCGCACTATTAAGAGGGGTTTAGGCTTAGTAACTTGAGCATGGACATGGTCATTTGAAAATGGATGCACACAATGGTCACTCAAGTTTCTAGAAGCTCAAATAAGTGGTTCTCAACTTATATCTCAAGAAATATTTGGATTTCATTCAAGACTCAAGTCAGAAAAGGCAAAATCAGAAAAATCCGATTCACCGGTTTAACCGACGCTTCAACTCTTCTATACGTCGGTTAAACAAGGTCAGCAGAGTTTGACAAGTCAATTCACCGGTTCAACCGATGTTATTTGAAATTGGACGTCGGTGCAGTTGTCCAGTGACTTGGTATTTCAGTTGATCAATGGATGACTACACTCACCGGTTAAACCGATGCAACGACGGTTAATCTGCCCAAGCTGTAACGGCTAGTTTTCAGAAGGGCAGTTTACATTCACCGGTTAAACCGACGATGACTATTGGAGGGACGTCGGATTAACCGGCGCTACGCAGTTTTTCTGGCAGCTTTTTCTCCAACGGCTCTATTCGTGTGAGCTGCCCATATATACCCCTCCAATGGGTCATTCTACTACTCTTGACCACCAGGCAACACCCAAACACACATACTTTAGTCAAGAGCCACCTTGAGCTTCAACATTTCATACACTGTTCATTCAATCATTCAAGAAGCAAGATTAAGGATTTGAGTAGAGAGAAGCTTGTGTGCATCCATTCTTGGTGATTGGTTCTTGCTCAAGTGAAGGCCTTAGCTTGTTACTCTTGGTGATTGGCATCACCTAGGCGATCTTGGTGATCGAGGTGATTCTCGCGGAGCTTGCCAAGGATTGTGGAAGCCCGGAGAAGAGATTTGTACGTGGCTTGATCTCCACCACACCGGGATGGTGAACGGAGACTCTTAGTGAGCGCCCTCGTCTTGGTGACTTGGGAGGTGACAATACTCTTTGTGAGTGTCCACAACGTGGATTAGGGGTGTGTGCCAACACATCGATACCACGGGAAAAAATCCGGTTGTCCCTTGTCCACTTTACTTATTCAAGCATTATCTTTCATGCAATTCATTCATGTGCTTGATTTAGGGATCACTAGTTAGCTCTACCTTGCTAGGCTTTATCTCTTTTATCTTATCTAGCTTGTGTAGGTTGTTTAGTTATCCGGTGGTGAATTGGTGCCTTTCTAGTTTTGCATAGGTTAAGGCTGCTTTATCTTGTTTTAGAAATTGAAAAAAGGCCCAATTCACCCCCCCTCTTGGTCCATCGATCCTTTCCAATTGGTATCAGAGCCTCGTTGCTCATTTGGATCATTAGGCTTCACCGCCTAGAGCTATGGCCAAGATGGGTGGTTCGCCGCCTCACTTCGAGGGCAGAACTTTGCCTATTGGAAAGTCCGCATGGCCGCATACCTTGATGCGATTGCCCCCGAAGTATGGTTGGCAACTAAAGTCGGGTTCACCGGAATCCCACCCCCGATCAATTAAATGGAATGCTAGAGCTAGAAATGCAATTTTCGAAGCTATTAGTGAGAGGTTTTTGCTAGAGTAAATGGCATGGACCTAGCAAGTGATATTTGGAAGGAGCTCATGAGATACATGAAGTTCCACCAAAGTTCGTGAGCAAAAATATCACTTGTTTAGAGCTAAGTATGATTACTTCAAAATGCTAGCTCATGAAAATTGCAATGATATGTATTCTCGCCTTGAATGTCATTGTCAAGGACATTAATGCACTTGAAATATCCAAAATTGACAGTGCATCCATCAATCGCGAGATCCTCATGCTACTCCCGAAGCCCAAGTATAACATTATCAATGCTATGCTTCAAAAGGAGGATCTCGCCACAATGGAAGTAGGAGAACTTGTGGGCGAAATTCCGCTCATGAAATGGGCATTCTTGGTATGTCCGAAGAGCCAACATCAAGCAAGTCAATTGCTCTAAAGACCAAGACAAACAAATCCCGCAAGCTCAAGATGGTCAAACAAGACTCAAGCTCAAGCAATGAAGAAGATGATCATCATGAGAGCTCATCCGATGTTGAAGATGATGGAGAGCTTGCTCTCATGATGAGAAAGTTCACACGCTTGAATAAGAAGATCAATAAGAAGGGCTTCAACTTTGACTTCAAGAAGGGAATGTTCCGGCCAATGGATGTCAAGAACAAGATTGCTACAATTGTGGCGAAAAAGACACATCCGTCCAAATTGCCCCAAGCCGGACAAAAGAAGCAAGGACAACAAGAATAAGCATCGCCATGATTCAAGCGATGATGAAGAAGAGGAGAGAAAGAACAAAAACAAGAGATTTGGGAAGAAGAAGACCCATGACAAGAAGACCAAGCTCTTCCCAAAGAAGAAAGGGCACACCAAGAAGAGTTTCTTGGTGGAGAAACAAGAGTGGGTGACCGATGTCTCATCAAGCGAAGACTCAAGTGATGAAGAAGACATTGTCACTATCGCCCTCACCAATGAAGAACCACCTCTACCACCGCCTCCTATGTGCCTCATGGCAAAAGGTAACACCAAGGTATGTGAGGTGGATAGTGAAGATGATAGTGATGAAGAGCTTGATCCTAATGAATTCACTAACCTCATCAATGAGTATACATCCGTCATCAAGAGGGAAAAAAGGCAAAGTCAAAATTCTTGAGAGCACTCAGGCCAAGTTAGAGCTTGCCCACTCCGACTTACTTAGTAAGTACAATGACTTGCTCAAAAAGCACAATGAGTCACTTGTACTTGCTAAGCAAGTTGAAGAGAGCCACAAAAAGCTCAAACAAGAGCATAGGGAGTTGGCTCACAAATATCAAGAACTTGAATTTGCTTTTGAAGTAATTGACCCAAGTCTTGAGAAAGTTGTTCATGAAAAGGTCAATGCTTCTACTTCATGTGATGACCTACTCATTGATGCATATGCCACTAATGTTATGCCCAAGCTTGCCTCTTCTAGGGAAAAGAAATTGATGGATCAAGTGGCAAGCCTCAAGAGTAGTGTGGAGAAACTCTCAAGGGGAAAATACATCCACAAGGAGATTCTCTTTAACAATGCCCGTGACTATGGTAAGAGAGGTCTTGGTTCATTTCCGGAGCCAAACATGGCTACAACTCCTTCTCCGGAGATCAAGACAAGCTTCATCAAGGAAGTTGGCTCATATTGCCAACATTGCCAAGTCACCGGGCACCACACTAGGGAGTGCACTTTACCATCACGTCCCCTTCCTAAATTACCCAAGAATTACTCATCAATGTTCCAAAATAATCATTTTCTCTTGAGTAAAGTGAAGGGCAAGGTGAAGGCCAAGTTCATTGGCAAAATTGCTAAGGAGTCGAAGAAGAAGCTCCCCAAGCAACTTTGGGTCCCAAAAGCTCTTGTCACACATGTGCAAGGCCCAAAGCTTGTTTGGGTTCCGAAAACTCAAAAATAAATTCTCATGTGTGTAGGTGAACTACAAAGCCGGTGGAAAACATTGGGTACTTGATAGCGGTTGCTCTCAACATATGACCGGCAATGATTGCATGTTCACCTCACTTGAAGACCCCGGCGATCATGAACATGTCACCTATGGTGATAACTCAAAGGGGAAAGTCTTAGGTTTGGGTAGAATTGCAATTACAAAAGATTTATCCATCTCAAATGTTTTGTTTGTAGAAGCACTTAGTTTTAACCTCATTTCTATTGCACAATTATGTGATCTTGGACTAACGTGTGCCTTTGACAAGAATGGTGTTGTAGTGACTCGTGAAAAAGACAAGTCATTGGTATTCACGGGGTTTAGGCATGGCAATATCTATTTGGTGGATTTCTCTACAAAGCAAACAAGCACCATGACTTGCCTCTTCACCAAGTCGTCTCTTGGGTGGCTTTGGCATAGAAGAATTGCTCATATTGGCATGAGCAACCTTAAGAAAGCCCACAAGAGAGGGATGATCACCGGCATAAAGGACGTCACTTTTGACAAGAACAAGATATGCAAAGCATGTCAAGCCGGGAAGCAAGTTGCAACTCATCATCCTATCAAGACGATGTTGTCTACCTCCAAGCCGCTCGAGCTACTACACATGGATCTCTTTGGTCCAACTACATACAAGAGCATTGGCGATAACCTCTATTGCCTAGTAATTGTTGATGATTTTTCACGTTACACTTGGGTCATGTTTCTAGGCGATAAGGGTGAAACTCCGGAAATCTTCAAGTCATTTGCAAGAAAAGCTCAAAGGGAATACAATTCCCCAATCGTGAAGATCCGAAGTGACAACGGCACCGAGTTCAAAAATATGAAAATTGAAGAATGGTGCGATGAAGAAGGAGTCAAACATGAGTTTTCCGCCACCTACACGCCCCAACAAAATGGTGTGGTGGAAAGAAAGAACAAGACACTCATCACCCTAGCAAGAGCAATGTTGGATGATTATGGCACGTCCGAGAAGTTTTGGGCGGAAGCAATCAACACGGCGTGTCATGCATCCAACCGAGTGTATCCTCACCGACTCCTCAAGAAAACTCCATATGAGCTCATCACCGGGAGGAAACCAAATATATCATACTTTCGAGTCTTTGGTTGCAAATGCTTCATTTATAAGAAGAAAAGGCTCGGTAAGTTTGAAAGTAGATGTGATGAAGGTTTCTTTCTTGGTTATGCATCAAACTCCAAAGCATATAGAGTATTCAATCAAACCTCCGGGTTAGTTGAAGAAACATGTGATGTGGAGTTTGATGAATCTAATGGCTCCCAAGAGGAGGTTGTTGGCTATGAAAATGTAGGGGATGAAGAGATTGAAGAAGCCTTAAAGAAGATGTCCATTGGGGATATCAAGCCGGAAGAGGTGCATGAAGACAATGATCAAGGGGGAGGAACTTCCTCATCTTTGCCAAACACCTCCACGGCACCCCAAGTGAATGAAGATCAAGATAAAGTTGATCCACTACCTCAAGAAAATGTGTCAACGCCAACACCCCAAATCCAAGAACAAGAAGAGCAAAATGTTCCACCACAAGCACAAGTCACTCATGATCCACCCCAACAAGCATCCACGCAAATACCGCTAGTAAAGCATGGTCGCATCTCCAAGGATCATCCAATCGGTCAAATCATTGGTAGTCCTTCCAAAGGAGTAAGAACTCGCTCTAAGTATGCTTCATTTTGCGAACATCACTCGTTTGTTTCTTGTATTGAACCCACTAGCATAGAGGAAGCACTTGAGGACTCGGATTGGGTGATGGCCATGCAAGAAGAGTTGAACAATTTCACCCGCAATGAAGTATGGGTCCTCGAAGCTCCTCCGAAAGACAAGAACATTATCGGCACAAAGTGGGTCTTTCGAAACAAGCAAGATGAACATGGGGTGGTGATACGCAACAAAGCAAGACTTGTGGCAAAAGGGTTTTCTCAAGTCGAAGGTTTGGATTTTGGTGAAACTTTTGCTCCGGTCGCAAGACTTGAAGCTATCCGCATTCTTCTTGCTTACTCTTCACATCATAATATTAAGTTATATCAAATGGATGTGAAAAGTGCTTTCTTAAATGGCTTTATTAACGAACTTGTTTATGTTGAGCAACCTCCCGGGTTTGAAGATCCGAGGAATCCTAACCATGTTTATAGGTTGCACAAGGCACTCTATGGACTCAAACAAGCTCCAAGGGCTTGGTATGAGAGGCTTCGTGACTTCCTAATCATGCAAGGTTTCAAGATCGGGAGGGTGGACACCACTTTGTTCACAAAAGACGTCAACGGGGATCTTTTCATTTGTCAAATTTATGTTGACGATATTATCTTTGGCTCAACTAATGATTCACTAAGCCATGAGTTTGCTACCATGATGTCTAGAGAATTCGAGATGTCCATGATTGGTGAATTGACTTTCTTCCTTGGTTTTCAAGTCAAACAAATGAAGGAAGGGACATTCATCTATCAAGAAAAATATACTAGAGATATCCTGAAGAAGTTCAAGATGGATGAATGTAAGCCAATTAAGACTCCTATGGCTACAAATGGGCATCTCGACTTGGATGTGGACGGTAAACCTGTTGATCAATCCCTCTATTGTTCAATGATAGGGTCCTTGCTTTACCTTACCGCATCTAGGCCCGATATAATGTTTAGTGTGTGCTTGTGTGCCCGTTTTCAAGCTAACCCTAAGGAATCACACCTTTCTGCTGTGAATAGGATACTTCGATATCTCAAGCACACTCCTAGCATAGGCTTGTGGTACCCCAAAGGCGCTAGCTTAGATCTCTTGGGATACTCGGATTCGGATTTTGCCGGAAGCCGTGTCGATCGCAAGAGTACCTCCGGGGGTTGCCACTTGCTTGGGCGTTCTCTAGTTTCTTGGTCGAGTAAGAAGCAAAATTCCGTGGCTTTGTCCACCGCGGAAGCGGAATATATAGCAGCCGGTGCATGTTGTGCCCAAATTCTATATATGAAGCAAACCCTTTTGGACTTTGGTGTGAAACTGGGAAGAATACCACTCCTTTGTGACAATGAAAGTGCCGTAAAAATTGCCAAGAATCCAGTTCAACACTCTCGCACAAAGCACATTGATATTCGCCATCACTTCTTGCGTGATCACGAAGCCAAGGGGGACATTTCCCTTCAAGGTGTGAGATCCGAGGAGCAATTGGCGGATATTTTCACAAAACCTTTAGACGAGAGTACCTTTGTTAGGCTAAGAAATGAGCTAAATGTGTTAGATGCGGCAAACGTCATGTAAGTTGCCATATCATATAGAAAAATGCATACATATAGGACACTTGTCTAACCATGGTAAGATAGTGATGAGCAAGGGTTTAGCTAGAGGTGGTGGTCCACTTGTTTTCCTCTAGGCTTGTAGAAAGGCTCATCATGATGAAGCTTTCCGTGGGATCAAACTTGACAAGTAGATCTTAAATTCTCGCTATGCATTTCTTGTCATATAGTTGTGCATCTCATGTTTACCTTTCTTTCACATGTGTTTGTAATTTGCATTATCATTGCATGCGTAAAGGTCACAAAGGAGATCACTTGATGAAAATGAGACTTGTTTTACGTGCAAGATCTTAATTCATGACAAGTGAAAAGAGTAAAGTGTTAGGTGCGTTATTGCCTAGTGAGCAAGGTCATTGTGAGTTTGAAGCTTTCCTCCTTCAATACTCCTATGACATGGCTCATACATTTTAATTTGGCGCTTTGTCTCTCTTGCGACTTATCCTTGATTTTGAAAAGAAAAACTATTTAAGTTATTAAGCTATCCTATTTTGAGGGGTAAAGTCGCCTATGCAAGTCCATTAACTTGAGTTTAGTTGAATCTTATAAGTTCATTGGACTTAGCATAGAAAAGTGAGCTGAGAGAGGGTTTTTGGGTTCATCGGTTAAACCGACGTTCAATGGATCTATACCCATCGTTTTAACCGGCGTTACTAAGTGTCAGCTTCAGCTCAGTCATTTCAGGCGTTCAACCGGTGTATACAAAGTTTGCATCATCGGATCAACCGGTGAACATAACATGCTTCCGACCTGAAAATCAACTGATATTTGCATCGTTCAACCGACGAGTTCACTTTTCAGATCATCGGTTCAACCGGCGTACTGATGTAGATTTGGCAGAGTTTCTGGTGAACTACACCGACGCAATCAACCGGTGTTCAAAACCTAAGCGTCGGATCAACCGGCGATAAGAAAAACTGCGGGGTCCACATGTCATATTACTCTCTTGCCCGCTCGCGACCTCTCACTCTCGTTCGCTCCCAGCTCAACCCGTCGTTGTTTGCCGCCGCCTCAGCTTCGCTCTTTGCGCCGCCGCCCGCCGCATTCTCGCGCCGGCCGCCGTCACACCGCCGCCGTCACACCGCCGCCCTCGCGCCGCCGCCGCTTGCGCCCGCGCCGTCTCTCCCCCATTGCATCACCGTCCGCCGCTACGCGCCGCCATCCACCGGCTGCACTCAACCTCGTTGCCGCCGCCTGCATACTTCCTGCGCCACTGCCGCCTGTCACCCGTGCGCACGCGCAGCCCCATCCTCTCCTGCACCCGCGCAAACCCTAAACCCTGCGCCACCGTGCCACTCGCTCATCATCGTTCCACCACCACTGCTGCTCCGCGCATCACCTGCACCGCATTGCGTCGCTTGCAGACCGTACATTGCCCTCGCACCACCGCGTCATCGTCTTGTGCCACCCGCGCAAAACCGTCACCGCACCGCTTTCTGTTGTTTGTCGAGATGGGTCGTGACAAGAGAAAGGGTAAGGAGATAGTGGTCGAGGAGCCCGCTCGCAAGCGGACTCGCGCAGCGAGAGAGGCCGAGAGGGCCGAGTTGGTGGCTAAGGCCGCCGAGGAGCAGGCATCAGGCCGTGCTCATCCATTCGCGATCAGAGATCCGCCAGCCAGAGGCAGAGGCAGAGGCAGAGGGATGGGCAGAATCCGAGGTGCCAGGGCCACCAGAGCCACAGCCGCAGCAGCAGAGTCAGAGCAGTCACCTTCAGCGGCAGAGTCCGAGTCAGATTCAGAGACAGAGCAGTCTGAGCAGTCTCAGGGGCAGGATACACAGCAGTCACCAGCTCTACGACGTTCTGGCCGCACTCGGCAGACGTCCCCCGCAGAGGAGACTTCACCAGCGACCGAGCGTCGCACCGGACCTAGGACGCGAGGAGGCCACCAGCCACAGGAGCCTCGCAGGTCCACCGCAGCAGCAGCAGCAGCTCGACGAGCCGAGGCCCTAGCGGCCGAGCGCGCAGTGTTCCGCATGGACACTGTCGTGCGTCTGGAGCCAGGTGTGCTGCTCCAGAACTTGACCAAGGCCAATGCGGCGAAGGTCAAGAGGCTCAGGTGGAGTGTACAGGAGGAGGAGTGGTTCCCGGTGACACGAGACAGCAGGGTCGATCATAGATTCTGGACACTCCTTCAGGCCAGCTTCTACGAGACCTATCAGAGGCGGGGCCACAGGATTTTTCCTCACAGAGTGCTAGACTGGGTTTCACTGAGGACAGCCGCAGGGGGAGCCGATGTCAGGGAGCACTTTGATCACTTCAAGGGTCTGCCCAGGTTGCTCTCGATTGAGAGGAACAGATACATTGAGGATTGGGTTAGGGTTTTCTATGCCACAGCTTGGATAGCCCCAGAGCGCAGAGCTGTTCACTTTATGTTTGGAGGGCAGGTGTTTGGTTTGTCCAGAGCGACACTTGCAGGGATTCTAGGAGTTGATTTGGTTGACGTCTCCCTGCACGAGATGGTATATGGTGATGCAGATCCACCTCGCAGGGCCATGATTGGCGGGATTGCACCTTCACATGAGGCGATCTCACAGTGCTTCCGCCAGCCCTTTCCAGCTTCTTACGCCAGAGTCCCCAGCCTGCTGACCCCAGAGGCTTACGCTGTTCACATGGCACTCCGGAGGACTTTGCTCCCGAGGAGTGGCTACCCAGAGGGGTTCACAGGTCTGCAGCAGCTGCTACTGCTTCACATTCTCACTCACGAGCCGTTTGATATTGTTGACTTTATTCTGGCTGAGATTGAGGATGTCATCACTGATGGGATGGGAGTCGTGCGTCAGTTTCCTTATGCTCACTGGATCAGCTTCATCTGTTCTATGATTGTGCCAGCTGAGTCACCCGTCAGTGCAGTCTACAGGCAGGACGAGGTCCCCTGGTTTCCAGTTTACCGACCGACAGCACCCTCAGACAGGAGGAGAGGGAGACAGGCAGATCGTGCTGCCATGGCACGGCTGTCACCTGAGGTTCAGGCCCGTGTTGCCCAGGAGGACGAGGCACTGCTAGCCGCAGAGGCACAGCTTTCCGGAGGAGATGATGAGATTCATTGGTCAGACTTAGAGTCAGACTCCTCCGAGGATGAGGAGTACTTCCCTGCACCTGCTCCAGCGAGTCATGATCACGAGGCAGGAGGTTCCGGAGAGCCAGCTCCAGTGTCAGCTGCTGCAGCTACCACAGTTTCCGAGTCTCAGGTGTCTCAGCCGTCTGAGCTCACCGCACTTTTGCAGCAGCTGGTCACACAGCAGAGGGAGGATCGCCGTGCTCAGGAGGAGGCCAGGAGAGCCCATGAGGCCCAGCTTGCAGAGATTCAGAGGGAGGCCGCCCGAGAGCGAGCTGCTACAGAGGAGCGTTTTGTCGGCCTCATTGACCGAGTATCTCAGAGGACAGACGCTCAGTTTCAGCAGATGCAGCAGGGCATGATGGCGATGTTCGGGATGATTTCACAGCTATATTCTCACACCGGACTCGCCCCACAGCAGCCAGGACAGTCAGGCCTTCAGGGCACCGGAGCACCACCACTTCCAGTTACACCAGCTCCGGCCTCCACTGCTCCAGCTTCTTCCGCGACCCCGGAAATCATGTTCTCATTGTCAGCATTACTTGGGTCTGCGAGTCGTCCTCTCTTCTCTCCACTGCCTGCGACCTCACTCTTCCAGGAGTCACCCTCAGCAGTGCAGTCAGTTGGCCTCCCCGTCGTACCACAGCCACTACCTTCAGGGGGAGGCGGAGAGGTGTCCTTAGTTCAGCAGTCGTCACAGCCGGCAGCATCCGCTCTTACTACTTCAGATGTTGACACATCTTCTGCTGAGCCGGCTACTACCTCCACGGAACCTCTCCCCGGCAGTGCTAGCACCAGAGCCTCGACGACAGCTACACCTCCAGTCAGCTCAGCACCTGCCGGCAGCTCAGATCAGCAGCTCCCTTCCGTCACCGAGGATCCTCCGTCTGACGACGACGATGATGATGACCCGGATCGCTTCCTTGCCGTCCCTCGTCAGCCGGATCAGTAGCTATCCTTTTTGTGCTTTGATGCCAAAGGGGGAGAGGGAGTGAGAGTCAGGGGGAGGGTAGCATTAGAGAGAGCTCGATCAGGACTTTGTTGTTTCTTATTGTATTATATATTGTATTATATTTGGTTTTAGTTCATGGATATGTACATTTGTCATTTGAGCATGCTGAGCTTTTGAGACATATCTATGGATTTCGTTTGAGCCTTTGAGCTCTTTGGTTCTTTTCTTTCGAGTTTGCCTGTGTTTATTCTTGCCATATCTTTCTCGCTCTCTCGTTATTTATGTCTGTGTTGTCATCAATCACCAAAAAGGGGGAGATTGTAAGCATCTAGGCCCTCAAGGTATGTTTCGGTGATTAATGACAACCATTACTGTGACTAATGAGTTTGTGCAGACTTTTAGATCATTATCGCTTATATTGGTTATATGTCAAAAGAGGCCCCTAATTTTCATTATTCAAAAAGGCGATCTCGGCATTCAACTCAATAATATGTCAAGACTAAGGATCTTTCTAGTCCTAAGTGTCATAAGGTTGAGAAGGACACTTAGGTTAGTATAGGTTTTATAGTTTTGTAGTGATCGCACTATTAAGAGGGGTTTAGGCTTAGTAACTTGAGCATGGACATGGTCATTTGAAAATGGATGCACACAATGGTCACTCAAGTTTCTAGAAGCTCAAATAAGTGGTTCTAAACTTATATCTCAAGAAATATTTGGATTTCATTCAAGACTCAAGTCAGAAAAGGCAAAATCAGAAAAATCCTATTCATCGGTTTAACCGACGCTTCAACTCTTCTATACGTCGGTTAAACAAGGTCAGCAGAGTTTGACAAGTCAATTCACCAGTTCAACCGCTGATATTTGAAAAAGGACATCGGTGCAGTTGTCCAGAGACTTGGTATTTCAGTTGATCAATGGATAACTACACTCACCGGTTAAACCGACGCTATTTGAAATTGGACGTCGGCGCAGTTGTCCAGTGACTTGGTATTTCAGTTGATCAATGGATGACTACACTCACCGGTTAAACCGATGCAACGACAGTTAATCTGCCCAAGCTGTAACGGCTAGTTTTCAGAAGGGGCAGTTTACATTCACCGGTTAAACCGACGATGACTATTGGAGGGACGTCGGATTAACCGGCGCTACGCAGTTTTTCTGGCAGCTTTTTCTCCAACGGCTCTATTCGTGTGAGCTGCCCATATATACCCCTCCAATGGGTCATTCTACTACTCTTGACACCAGGCAACACCCAAACACACATACTTTAGTCAAGAGCCACCTTGAGCTTCAACATTTCATACACTTGTTCATTCAATCATTCAAGAAGCAAGATTAAGGACTTGAGTAGAGAGAAGCTTGTGTGCATCCATTCTTGGTGATTGGTTCTTGCTCAAGTGAAGGCCTTAGCTTGTTACTCTTGGTGATTGGCATCATCTAGGCGATCTTGGTGATCGAGGTGATTCTCGCGGAGCTTGCCAAGGATTGTGGAAGCCCGGAGAAGAGATTTGTACGTGGCTTGATCTCCACCACACCGGGATGGTGAACGGAGACTCTTAGTGAGCGCCCTCGTCTTGGTGACTTGGGAGGTGACAATACTCTTTGTGAGTGTCACAACGTGGATTAGGGGTGTGTGCCAACACATCGATACCACGGGAAAAATCCGGTTGTCCCTTGTCCACTTTACTTATTCAAGCATTATCTTTCATGCAATTCATTCATGTGCTTGATTTAGGGATCACTAGTTAGCTCTACCTTGCTAGGCTTTATCTCCTTTTATCTTATCTAGCTTGTGTTGGTTGTTTAGTTATCCGGTTGGTGAATTGGTGCCTTTCTAGTTTTGCATAGGTTAAGGCTGCTTTATCTTGTTTTAGAAATTGAAAAAGGCCCAATTCACCCCCCCTCTTGGTCCATCGATCCTTTCAAATGGCTTCCTCATCCTCTGCTTCCTCCGTTATCTCCATTGATTCCGAGACAACTCGAGAGATGACCTCGGAGTTCGACCCCACATCAACCTATGAGGCCTGCGCTCCTCTGCACTGGGACGTAGAGGAGTGGGATTTCCAGGCTTGGTCAGAGAATGAAGAATCCCTGACCGATGGTGAAGACCTCCAGTTCCTCTTCAATGGGAAACTGGAAAATGAAGATGGCGACGACGACATGTCATGGGAGGGGGACTTCTCCACCTCGGAGGAAGAAGTCAATGACGCATCGACCGAGGAAGACTCGGCAGCAGGAGGCTTCCTGCATGGTGAGTCATCGGAGGACAATGAAGAAACCGATGGCGGCATCAGCTACAGCAGTGACAGTGGCGGAGACGACAGCAGCGACGACGACAGCGACACCAGCGCAACCCCTCAGATCAAGCACCGTAAGGTCTCCGGCACTTACTGGTGATAGTTCGTAGGATTAGCAACGACTGCCATGTACAGAGCCAATAGATCGCCTTTAGGAGCAATCGGCTCCCCTTTTGTAATGATATTCCCTATAAAGGAAATCTTATGTTTAGTCAACAAATGTTGAGAAGCCAATTCACCGGGAGCCGATGGCAACGCATCGGTTCCTTTCCTCAAAATGCCGATCCGGATCTAAGTTGATCCTTGAACCAATTTCATCTTCTGCTTAAATCCGGAACTTTTTCAAAACGGATCTACATAGTTCCTCGAATCCAAGTTGCGTTCCAAAAACTCTGGCTCATAAATTCAATTGCAAAATCCAAATCAAAGCCATAGAATGCGAACTCAAGACTCGTAAAGCAAACCCTAGATCCAATCTCGAGCCTTCGATCACCATTGGAGCTTCCGATGGCGGAACCCTCGAATGCTGATGCGGGCGTTCAATGGTTTGAAGGTAAAACTCTGACCTTTCACTAATTTAATGAAGTAATTATTCGAACCCTTGAAGCATTAAATGATCCTTTCCTGTTATTTGGCTCTTATCGATTCTTCAGGTTTCAGACATTCTTTTGCCGCATCCTTCTTTCTCCAGTTCCTTTTGTCTTGGGCCTCGTTCTTATGAGCGTCCAATAGATTTGATTTCCTGTGAGGCCAATCGAATCCTATTCGTAAGCCAAGATATAGACTTAGATTCCTGGGCCGATAGCCTACGTGTCTGGCCAAATCCTCCCGAGGGCTGGGTATCTTGGTATAACAGAGTAGCAAAAGCCTACCAGCCCACATGGGAAACCATAGAAATAGCCGACGCTCTGTCTCTATTGTGATATTCAGGTAATTGGGGTACTAGATTCTACTATAAAGTGTGCATACTTGGTTTTGTATATGTGTGTTCAAATTTGAATACACAAGGAAAAATGATATTTAAGTAATTCTAAAAAAAATTAGGTCCTTTAGTGTAAAATGGGTGAGAATGGGAGGTGCAATCAAAATATATGAAGGTTGTTGTGTAAAAAGTCAAGAACTTACTATTAAACCCAAATGGAGGTGAAACTACACATAGGATGCAAGTGTGGTGTAGAAATTTAAAGGGGATTTACTTAAAGTTTAAAGCTTTGCCAAGATTTGTGTTAGTTTCAAATCCTTAGCTCTTTTGCAACTGGGCCTTAAAGCAAAGTTGTAGATCTTGTTAAACTCTACACTTTTGCTTTTGGGCACATTTTCATTTGAGCTATAGCTAGACTTTACAGTGGAGTCCCTATATTTTTGAAAAATTTCAAGTCAGTCCTTTCATCTACCTTCAGCCCCTCTGCTCTGCTCTGTTCTGATTTCTCTCTGCCCGACGCCCCGCCGCCGCTTCGCCGGCCATGTGCCGAGCACCGGCCGCCCCACGCCGCTCTAAACCATGCCACGTGCCGCCCCTGTGTCCGCGCCGCTGCTTCCCCGAACTGCGCTGGCCTCTCCCCGCCGTGCCATGCTACCCTGCCATCTGCCCAAGCCGCTGTCCGCCACAGCTTATCGTCGTCGCAGCCCGGCTGACGTCGTTGGTCTGTGGCCGGCGTGCACTTCTCCCTCCCTCTCTATCGCACTGCTCCTCCCTATAAAGCCCGACCGAAGCCTCTCGCGCTTCCCTTCCCTCTCTTCTTCTCCACGAGCGTCAAGCCGAGCCGCTGAGCCATCCGCTGGAAAAATTCTCACGGCCCCGTCCTGCCCATCTCAATTCCAGCACGCCAAGGCCTCCTCACCGTCCCTACTTGCCCCTAGACCCACCCTAGCCAAGCCTGCTCTTCTCCTTGGCCAGAATCGAAGGAAGCCGTGCCGCTTCCGCCGCCAGAGGAACTTGAGCCGCCTCACCATCGACGACCCCCTTCCTCCCCACCTCCGGCCAAATTACGTACCGCAATCGCACCCCCACACCTCCACGGTGCTCATGCGCGCCCCATTCATCCACGTTCGCCGGCCCCTCACCGGGAACATGAGCACGCTGCCACGGCCGCCGCCGCTCCTCGCCGCCTGCCATGCTCCACCGCTTTTCCTGGTGCAGATCACCCACCATCGGGAACAGCATGTCCTGTAGGCCGTGTAGGGCCTGTTCCTCCCCGCCAAAGACCTCGCCGCCGGCGAGAACACGCCGGTCAGACCCGCCAGCCGCCATCGTGGGCTGGCAGGGACCCATTTACAATTTAGATTTCTGTTTTAGGGACCCTTATGCTTAAACCCGAGGGCCTCTCTATAAACTCCTCTTTCAATTCTTGTTTGCAAAGCTGTCAACTTGTAAAATCCATAGGAATGTGTAGAAAAATCTAAAAATTGCCAAACCAGTTTTGTTGGGGTCTAGAAGTCCAATTCTGCAACCTTTGTTAATAAAGTTTGTTTGAAACTAAATACTTTTTGATTTATTTTAAACTCTAGCAAAAGGGTATCTTGGGCATAACTTTTGCATACAAGCTTATTTTCTTGTGATTTTTGGTATGTAGCCGGTTTAAGTCATGAGTAAGCTTGTGTAAAAATTTCATGCTTAGTACTACTCTATAGTTTAAGTTCTTTTAAATTTATGCAAATCAAGTTTGAAATGATTTAAAATTTATTTAAGCATGTTCCTAAGACTTTCCTGCTTAGATATTTTTACCATAAATTAATCTGTTGATAATTAGTTCAAAATTAAATTTTCAAGAATTTAAAGTTCTGTTTGCTTAAGGTTTGAATTTTAAACTTGAAGTTTGAATTAAAATTCAAATTTGTAGTTTCTATTTTCAAAAATTTATGAAAAAATTTACAGTGAGCTTACTTAAGAAAAAAATAAGCTTACCCATAAAAATCCAGTGTCAGAACCTTTATGGTTTTCAAAATAAAAATCAAACTAGTTAAACTACTTCAAAATAATACAATTAATATGACAATCAAATTAGGACACAAATAGTAGAATTGGATCATTGGATCCTTGTTTCATGAGTTTATGTTTGTTTTATTGGATTGCAACTTTATCGTGAAGTAAAATCCTTAACTCAAGAACCATCTCACTTAAATCATTGCATATCATGTAGAGTCAACGACACTCGACGACGGAGATTACGAGCTTGTCCTGGAACTAGATCAAGGGTTTTCTGAAGACCCGGTAAACATCGTCAAGACTATAACTGAAGCCCCGAACCAAAGTTCGGAAGTCTCTGACACCACTGACCCTAGCCCCACTCAAGAAGGCAAGCCCCGGTGCATAACCCAGTATTTCAATTTACTACAATTCTATAATTATATATTATATCTTGCATCAAGTCTAGGAGTTGAAATGGAACCCTAGATGCATTGATACTAGGAACCTATGTATTGTGCCTGAGTCCTTATCGCATAGATGCTCTGCTAATAGGACCGGCAGAAGTCGGATGATTTCCTGTCACTCGCCGATATAGGAGTTGAATGTTTACTATTCTGCAGTCACTATAATGATCATGGACGGGATCATGTGCAATATCATGACCCGGAAGGTTACCCCGTCTGTGTTGATAAAAGTTGATAAGGTCGCAGTATGTGATAGTGGTGGCTAAGCGTTTGAAAGTACTAACCACATGCCGCGAAATATGGTAAAGCGGTAAGCCTAGTACCTGATTGGCCCGGCAAATGGACATGTCTCCACCACTTGATTATTTGGTTTCTAATTGTAACACCCTGAGGTAATTTCTTTAAATTTTAACGAATTTATTCTGGGCTCAAATAAAATTTCCGGAGTTTTCCCTAAATTATCTCGCATTTAAGGTAATTTTATAATGCAAGTAATTAAAATTCATCATAGGATTAAAGTGTTTGTGCATTCATGCCGCAGCATTATTTTATTTGTGTTGAAATTATAAGGTTTGAATTCAAACTTATTTGAATTCAAGTAGGTTGTTTGAATAGTTTAGGAGTAGGAAAAGAAAAGAAAAGAAGGAAAGGAGAAGACCAGCTCAACTCCCTCTCTCAGCCCAGCCCAAAACCCTCTCCCTCTCTCCCTCACGGGCTCTCTTTTGCCCTGGCCCAATTTTTCCCCGGCCTCTCTCTCTCTTCCCCCTTCCTTTCTGCGTGGGCCAAGCCCGAGGCCCGACCTCCCTCCTCTTTCCCTTACCCGCGTGGGCTGCGCACGGCCGCCCGGCCCGTTTTCCTTCTGCTCTCCGCCCGAGAGCTCTCCCCTCCCTCCTCCCGCTGCCAGACCGGTCCCACCGGTCAGGTGTTTCTTCCCCCTCGCGACCTCCTCTGTTTTGTCCCCACCGGACCTCCCTCTTGGCCGCTGGCCATGGCCCGCGTTGCCACCCCCTTGGGCCCTCTCCTCTGTGCCACGCCCAGCCGGGCTACGAGCTGGCCAGGCCCCCGCCCAGATCCTTCTGGAAGGGCGCCGCGTTCGGATCAGAACGGCCCCAACGGCCCGCGAGAAACGGCGGCTCGGTTGACCCGCACGCCAAGGCTGCCAACTTCCCCCTTCTTAGCCGCAGCTGCTCCCCGCACCGCCCTCCATCGCCTCTGCGTACCAGCCGCCCGAGCCCCCCTTGCGCTGCCCCGTTCCGCCGCTCGATTTCCGGTAAGCCGTAGGCCGCTCCGGGAATTGGTCGCCGCCAGTAAGCCGCCGGCCAAAGCTGACCCCCTTTGCATCTTCACAGGGCCCGTGCGCATCGCTTGGGTGGACAAGTAGGCCGTGAGGAGCGCTGCAGCGGGCTGTCCGCGAGCACCCCGTGCGCGCCGCCGCCGACCGAGCCTCACGCCGCCGCAATTCTGCCCAGCGCCACCGATCCCCGACCGTTAGCCACCGCCTCAGCTTCCAGGGGAGGTAAGAAACGCGCCGAGCCTCTTTTCCCTCCCTATTTCCTTCTGCACACGCCTTTTCCCCTTGCCGCCGAGATCCCGTGCCGCCTCCGTCGCGGGAAGTCCCAACCCGAGCCCTAAATGGCTTTCCCGAGTGCCTAGGTGTGTTCAGTGCATCGTGCTCGATCTCCAGGACTTGATGTCGTTCCAAATGAGGCCCGGATGACCGAGATTGGCCATCGCCGGCGGAGCGCCGCCGCGGGGAGAGCGTCTCCGGTGACCCCCGCCGTTCCAGAGCCGTAGAACCGAGCCGTGAACCAAGCCGATGAACCGAGCCGCGATCTGAGCCGTCCGATGCCCATCCTGCGATCCAAGCCAGCCCACGCGCGAGTCAAATGGGATGCGTACCGGTCAGCGCCGGCAATCTTGCTAAAGAGCCCTCAGGTTTATGGGAAATCAACCCGCCGTCCAGCCTTAGTTGAAAAATATTTACAGAAGGGTCCTTTTATTTCCGTTTCACCCCCTGGCTTCTCTGGAAATTGAACCCGCAGTCCAATCTAAGGTTTTTAGCGAGTTAGCCCTTGCATCTAGGGTTTAATTACGTTTAAGTCCTCGGTTTTTGCGCAGAACCCCTTAGGACCTCCAGTTTTCTTACAAATAGGTCCCTGGATCCTGTTTTAAGCGTAGTTTTCGCGTTTTAGCTCCGTTTTAGGTGTTCTTTATATCCACGCGATCGTTGTAACGCGTAGATTAGTTCTAGGCTAGTTTCATGTGCTGTTCTATTGTAATGTTGTACTGTTTTCTTATAGTTTGCTATTGTTTGCATGTGTGTGCATGTGTGGCCCATGTATTGCTGTTACGATCGTGAATAGACGTCGAGCCACAGGAGCAGTACCAGGAGCAGCAGTTTTCCGAGCAGTTCGAGCAGCAGCCAGGAGAGTACGAGGAAGGCAAGTATAACATGAACCTCCTATCACTTTTTAAATACAATTTCATACTGCATTTAATTCTGTATGCCTATAAGGATTTCCTAGCCACCTTTATATCCTTTATATATATCCTTTGGGTTGCATTTTGGTAAGTTGTGTTAGGTTGCTGCGCTATAACAAATCTTGGTCCTTTTTAATTAACTTGATTAATGGTCTTATGCAACTTAATTCTGGAGCCGACCCTCTGTGCTGTGTGCTTGAGTGGTTTGTGCGTCCTTAAAAGATGTTTTTGTTAGAAACATGGTTTAGGGGGCCAGCACGGTGCTTAGTGCTTGGTTGGCCACTCTCCATAAGGACCGGTTCATAGAGCGACAACCTGGGACAACCGCGCAACCACAAGACTGGAATGGGACGGTCTTGACTTACTAATTAGGTCATGTTGGTTCGGGAGTAACTTACCTGCATGGGCAAGAGGGGTGGTAAGCTTCAATGGTCCCTGCTCCTCTGGCTTGGTCTGTGCTGTGTGTCTTGTACCCCCGGAGGTGGGCCCCATCGTCGCTGATCCAGAATCCTTAGCGGTTACACCTTACCAACGTGATTCTTTGTAACGGTCTCGTAGTGTGCTTGCTAGCCATCTCACCTAAGGAAGTGTGATGAACCACTAGCGTGGCTCACGACTTGTGGGTAAAGTTGTGCAACCTCTCGAGAGTGTAAAACTGATATATCAGCTGTGCTCACAGTCATGAGCGGCCCAGATCCTCCGTCTGATTAGTGGGGTTATCAACCTTTGGCGAGGGCGATTCCCCAGGTGGTTTTGGTTTGGATGGTTCTCAGTAGTTCTTAATTAATATTGATCAATTTATTATGCAAATGGGTTTATGGTAATTCATCCACTTGTAGTAATGAGCTTTAATAAAAATTGCCAAGACTAAAAGCTAACGCAGTTGAGTCAGCTAACCTTAGAGCCTCATGCTCGTGTTATACTTGTTGAGTACGAGTTTGTACTCACCCTTGCCTCTCTACTTTTCTGTTCTATTTCGGATATCTTCGACTGCTGCTCAGTGCCCGGCAACGTGGAGGATTACGTCAGCGGCTTCGACGACTTCTAGGCGTTTGTCTCCCAGTCGACGTCCCTGTGGCGCCCAGCTCTTCATGTATCTCTTTTACGCTTCCGCAACTCTTGAACCGATTCTTGATTCGGTTGTAATAAAATAATTCATTTATGATTCGTTTACGATTTATATTAATGTTATTCCTGACATGTGTTGTGATATCTTGATAATCTGTTGTATATATGCGTGACTTGATCCTGGCGCATATATGATTGCTCGATTTATGTTCTTATAAATCGGGTGTGACACTAATGTACACACGCACCGACGTGTGGGAGTACGTTCTACGTAGCAGACAGGAGCACGATCATGTAGTCGCGCTACAGACATATGTCCTGCACAATTGGTGTGCGTACGGTCCTACAGTCGCTTGTGGTGGTCATGATCCATAACCCAGAATATGAGGGAAACGGTTGCTTCCGAACGATCTTTGGATGTTCCAAGCGTGTGAGTTAGGTTTACCCTAGCAAGGTCTGGAAATTCGATTTAGAATCGTCCGTTTCTCACGGAGATTGAGACTGCTTATTCCTTCTGCCACATAGAGTAAGAACAGTAACCATTATGGAATAATCTGGATGGATGTTAATCTCTACCTTGTTTGTCTAGAATAGGTGCTTACCTAGAATGCTTAATGAGACTAGAATCTGGAAGCTAAAACATGAAAGTAGATCATACTCTTTGTTCCTTTTCAGCTAAAATTAAACCCAGAACCATTTCAAGCCTTTATGAGTCTAGTTACATGGCTAAGTATACCATGAAACGGTTAAGCCTTGCTGAGTATTAGTATACTCAGTCTTGCTAGTGAACTTTTCAGGTATGACCTTTGAGAACCCCACGGATAGTTTCGCATGGCCAACTTCTGTTCCATTTGGCTGGTTCGTGGAGTGGGATCCATCCCCAGCTGGCAGTGACCCTCCTAAATGACGCCATGCTTCGAGCTGAGTGTGGTGTCAACTTCCGCGACGTGTGTAGTCGCGCGTAAATTTTTCTTCCGTTGTGAATCTAAACAAGCAGTTTAGCTTGTCGTTTTAAACAATGTTTGTATATTACCTTAAGTTTGAACGTTTTGTAATAATATTTAATATCCTATGGTTTAAAAGTTGATGAGTTATGTGCAAGTGTAAACTCGCCTTCGTGCGAGGTAAACCTACTTCGATCATGTTGAACCGTGGTTGCATCGAGCGGAGACCCGACAGACCAATAGGTTATTCCGTTTGAAGTGCGTTGAGTTAGTATCAGCTGTATAGCGATGACTAGTGCACTTGAGCCGGAACAATTCAAGCGGTTCTGCCACATCTGTCATTGTCCCCCCTCGAGAAGAATGAAAATGTTCTGAAAACCATCGGCTATTTTTGGTCTGACGACCTAAACTGCTTTTTATTTGGCCATGGGCCGATGACTCCAACCCTCATGGATGTGGTGATGATTATTGGTTTGGACATTGCATCGCCCAGCCCCTCTGCTTATACAATTCCTGAGGTCCCCTTTTAGTTGTCCTCCAAAACAGAATGCATAAATTGGGGTGCCTACCTGAACCAGTACATCAAAACCAAAGGTCCTGTAACTGAGAAAGAACATACAGCCTTTCTGAACCTCTGGTTGGAACACTTCATATTTTGCGGTCCTTCCCTTGCTCCAACCAAAAACTACCTTTCTCTAGCATATGAACTGGCCAGAGGTAATACTATTGGTCTTGACAAACTATTTCTTGGGGAAGTTTATAGATATCGTCACCTGATGTTTTCAAGCTTGCTCTCCCAAAAGAAACTTAGAACTGGTGGTCCCTGGTGGTTCATTCAGTTATGGGCTCACATGTATTTTCAGAACCACATACCAAACTTCCCTATTCTGGCTGATAATTTCTTCCCAGATCAGAGTGGGAGACGCATCAGATGTACCAGCTTTGGCCAAGCTTTGTACAGTCTTCCCAGTAGCAAGTTGAACCCCAAAGATGCCTCAAGCTGGTTTAGAGTATTCTACCAAGGTTTGAACAATCCAATCTACATTTCTTACACAGATTCTGAAATCTTTGAAAATCCAAGCGCCTTTAGATTGGATGACTTTGCCGATGATGAAAGCACTCAACATTTATACTCCATCATGATCCGTCCTTGCTTCCTTCCTGTCGGTATGAGCACCTCCAACAGAATCATCAAACCAGGCTATGAATCTTATCAGCCGGTCGTAGCAGCCCGGCAATTTGGTCTTGGGCAAGTTCCTCCCAACTTCTTCCTTCATCATCTGATAGTAAGTAGAGCTGATCTGCCTGACTCCCTTACCAGCCACAGATGCTATAGCATGTTCACTGATCTTGACATCCCAATCCCTGTCAACATATCATTTACCTTTTCGGCCATTGGCTTCGAGAATTGGTGGTCAATGTGGAAGACTCACGTCTTTCGGAAAGCCTTGGGTCCAATGTTGCAGCAGATTAATGCTGAGTATGAAGCCCCTGAGGAAGAGGTGTCACCATCAGTTTAGTACTTCTTCATGATTCTGCTTGACCCCTTCTCTAATTCCGTTTATTTTCTCTGCAACAGGAGGATGGTCCAGAGCCCAAGAACGATGATGGCTCCACTTTCAAGTTCTCACCGGTTGCTCCCGTAGTCCTCTTTGGCAAGAACGCACCTCCCTTGTCAAAGGTCATAATGCGGATCCAGCCTGATTCTACAAAATTGGCCTCCAAGCAAAAACGAGTCTCCGACGTTGCTGCCCCCCGAGCCCAGATTAAGGCGAAGAAGATGATTGTTAGGAAGATTTGGAAGGAGGCCGGACCATCTTCTACAGATCAAGAAGCTCCCAACGTCAACCAGGTTCGGATTGTCCCTTTAGAATTGGTCCTCTAAACAGGTACACTTCGACTCAATTGCTCTTTCCTTGCTTGCAGGCTGATATCGTGGATATTTCCACCGGGGAAGAGCAAGCGCGCCAAGAAAACCCAACCCTAGAGGCTCCAGAGAATCCTGCGATGCTAGTCAACACCTTCGTCAACCTCCAGGATCTGATCATGGAAACTCCAGAGAATCTTGCAATTGATACTTTGGTCAACCTTCAGGATCTACAGGAGCCAATTGTCACCTCATCGGCTATCAATCCTCCTCAAGAAAAGGTGTGTTATATCTCTGAGCTGTTTGCATCTTCTTTTCCCTGTACCGTACTAAGTTTTTGCCTTCTTTCAGAGCTTGAATCTCTTAGAGTTGCTCTCGTTTGACCCTGCATCCGTTGGCTCGACCATACTCGAAGTAGATGATCATCAACCACAGCCGACTGGTGTCGCTAGCCAACTTCTCTGCATAAAGGACCTGCTCTCAGCTCCAATTGATACTTTGCTCCAAGACTCTGACGAAGTGAGGCAAATTCTTGAGGAGATCAAGCCCCAACTCTCAGAAATCCTTCAACTCAAACTCTGGCCAACCGGACATCTTCCCTTCTTTTGGGCGAAGGTAAAAAAGGCTCGGCAAAGGATTGAAGCCCGTCGCTCACAAGCCCACTTAAAAGTCGATATTGCCGAGAGGTGCCGACTGCTCAACAAGAAGAAGGCGGCTCTAGATGCTAAAGCTAACACTTCTGCACATTCCCAAAGACTTCAATCTTTGGAGAGGGAGTTGGAAGACCTCAAGGCAAAAGTCCGGGCAACCAAGCAGTGTATCTAGGATGAGAAGGACCTCATAGCCCGCTCCCAACAAGAAGCAGAGAATCTGACTGCCCAGCTGAAGATAGAGCTCACAGAGTTGAGTGTTTTGAGTCGGCAGATAGTGTCAGGCGAGGACAAGGATGATGAGGCAGTGATCGCAGAAGCCAATCGCGTCCGTCTTGAAGCTATCGCGGCCATCGATGAATTTCTTCAGTAGAACACTTTGTACTTGTCTCATGTATGCCGTTGTCGCCCGTAACTTGGATGTATTCCAATTACACTTCTAAAGTCGATGGTTATACACCGGCTATTTGACCAACTCAATGTGCAAAATATTTTTTTACGGGCCAACTGAACGTATTGGCCCCTTTTATTATGTGCAGCCTAATGCGTAACATGAGCTTTCACTTGTACGGGCCAACTGAATGTATCAACTCATAGCCAGATGCATAGCTTCGGCTTTATTGCCCATCATCCCACATACTTGGAAAGTATTTCTTGAGATGTTGACCATTGACAGCCGCAGGAAACTTGATGCCATCTAACTCCTCAAGCATATATGCGTTCCCAGGTAGGGCTTGGTCAACTCTATAAGGCCCATGCCAATTTGAAGACCATTTGCCATATGCTGCATCCTTAGTCCCTAATGGTAACACCGCTTCCCAAACCAAATCTCTGACTTGAAATTCTTTTGGCTTGACTTTCTTGTTGTACGCGTGGGCTACCTTGGCCTTATTTTCTTTGATCTTCTCAAGTGACCAAAGTCTAAGCTCCGTAAGGTCCTCAATGTTGTCATTCATCAGAGCAACATATTCTTTAGCTGTTAGGTTATTTTGGAACTCTATGCGTCTTGAGCCGGCTGTAATCTCCCACGGTAATACAGCCTCCTGTCCATACACCAGGTGATAAGGTGAAGTTTTTGTTGCTCCATGGCATGAAACACGGTATGCCCACAATGCCTCTGATAAGACTTCATGCCAACGCCTAGGATGCTCATCGATCTTTCTCTTGATCAACTTGATAAGACTCTGATTGGACGCCTCAGCTTGTCTATTTGCTTGAGCATAGTATGGAGACGACCTGATCAGCTTGATGCCCATGTTAGTAGCGAATTTTCTGAACTCCTCTAATATGAAGACCGACCCTCCATTTTTTGTAATGGTCTGAGGAACCCCGAACCTGTGAATGACATGTTCTTTAATAAAATTAATGACGTCCTTCGATGCCACTGACTTCATAGGGATGGCCTCCACCCACTTGGTAAAATAGTCCGTGATGGCCAAAATGAAATGGTGGCCTTTGCTAGATGGAGGATTAATTTTGCCGATCATGTCCATACCCCAACCTCTGAATGGTCAGGGTTTGACGATAGGGTTCATTACTGATGCTGGTACTATCTGTATCTTCCCAAACCTCTGACATGCCTGACATCCTTTATAATATTTGAAACAATCTTCAAGCATGGTGGGTCAGTAATACCCCGATCGCCTAATCAGTCACTTCATCTTATGCGCCGATTGGTGAGTCCCACAAGTGCCTTCGTGGACCTCGTGTAAGAGCCGATTCGATTCAATTGGCCCCAAGCATTTGAGCAACAATCCTTCTAAAGTCCTGTAGAACATGTCGTCCCCTATCAGGACGTACTTCATGGCCTTGTAACGTATCCTCTTAGGTACCTCCCGAGCCGGATCCTTTAAGTAATTGAAGATATCAGCTCTCTAGTCTCCTTGTTCCAACAGGTGGACCTGAAGATCAGCTCTGTCTGCCATAGCCTTGTACCCCGAAGCCATCTGTGCAAGATCATTGGCCTCTGAATTTTGTATCCTTGGTATCCAATAGAAATTTATATACCTAAATTGGGCCATCAGCTCCTAACATTGTACTCATAAAGGGAAAAGCGACTCGCTCTCGCACCTGTATTCTTCTGTAAGCTGAGAAATCACCAGCTTTGAATCACCAAAAATTTCTACTGCTTCCACTCCGGCCTTAAGAAGCAATTCTATACCCTTACGTACCGCTTCGTATTCTGCTAAATTGTTGGTGCAAGGGGTAGGCAACCTGATTGAAAAAGAATATGCTGCCCCCCGAGGCGACACAAGCAGGATACCTATACCACATCCGTCTTGTGACAACCAGGTAATTAGATATATAGATACTAGACTTAGTGTAAAGAGTATGTGCTTGCTATGGTATTTATGTATAGTACAAATAATTAAGAGTATATTTGTAATTTCTATGGAATATGGGTCCTTGAGTGCTGATTAAGTGGAATGGAAGATAGCTTTAAAACCTAGGATAAATACAACACTAGGTGTTAAGTCCATATCATCATAAGAAAGAAAGTGTAATAGATATGCTAAATCACATGAAAAATGGGTTTTTGTGTGGAAAACAAGGACCTAAATGTAATTAGTGCAAAAATATGGGTCCTTTTGTGCAAGTTAAGCAGGGTATAAAAGTAACTTCTAAAGTTTACTTAGGACTAAACTGCAAGAATGCCAGTCATCATGACAGTCATGAAAACTTATAAATAGGTCTAAATTTTCGACCGAACCCCCTTTTGGTAAGGACCAAGGTAATTCAAATTTTACTTTTGTTCAAATTCAACATGTAATGCTGCAAGTTTTGGGTTTTTAAGCTTGAGCCCTAAAACAATGTTGTAGGGCTTGAAAAGTTCTACAACTTTCATTTTGGGCATCTTTTCATTAGATCTCTGTATCGATGGGAAAAGTTAGTTTACCGTAGAGTCCCTGTGTTTCTTCAGTTTTACAAACAGATCCCTGGAAAAAATCCCCTTTCTCTTCCTCCTCTGGCGCCGCTCTGTTCTCTGCTCTGCAGCCGCCGCTGTCCGGCCACCCTCGCCACCTCCTGCTGCAAGTTCCCATGCGCCTTGATTTCCTCCGCAGGCAGCTGTGCTGCTCCTCCATCGCCCCATCCTCCGCGTGACCTTATCTTTCTCCCCTGCGCACTGCTCCTCTTCCACATTCTGCTTCGCCGACCCTCGGGCGTGCGGGAGTCCTCCCCGTGCGCCTCCCCTTCCACGCCCTGCCCCTGGGCACCGCTTGCAGCTAATGCTGCAGCCGTTCCCTTTCTCCCCCGGTCCTCCTCCTGCACGGTCCCTGCCTCCGCCGCCGCTCTGATTCAGGCTTCCCAGACCGGCGCCACACCGCCCCTGCTCTTTCCCCAGACCGGAATTGCACCACCGCCCCTGCCCTCCCCGGCCGGAGCAGCCCGCACCCCTGAGCTCCGCCCCCACCGCCAAGGACCTCCTTTTGGCCCTCCTCCTCGCCCTCCGACCCCCAAAAATGGGCTCCTAGTGTGCTGCTCGACCTCCCCGGCCGCCGGCATGGCCTCCTTCCACTGGAACCGAGCTCCCCAAGCGCCTCCTCTGTTTCAAGCTCGCCTAGAGGACCTCGTGCAACAATTGGAACAAGCTCAGGGGGTTTTCTACAAGTTCTAGACTCATAGAAACAGTGTTGTTTGAGGACCTCTGTGTAAGAGTGTTTGTTATTTCATGTGAAGTGATGCTGCTGACTTGTAAAATCAATAGAAAATAGCAGGAAATTCCAAAAATTGCAAAACAAGTTTTGTTGGAAACTAGATTTTGAACTCTACAACTTCTATTAAGTGAGTTTGATATGAAACTAAATATTTTTGAATCTATGTTAAATCTAAGATAAGAGAGTGTAATGTCCATAGCTCCTACATGTTAACTTTGTTGATCATGATTTTTGGTCTACAATTTCTATAGATTAAGTATGAATTGATGTGGAATTTTCAAACCTAATCTTGTTTTGTAATTTAAATTCTTTTAAGTTGATCAACTCAATTTGTTTTATAGTAGAATTAGCTAAGTATACCCATTAAAGCCTATCTAATTAGATCTCTTGGTCATAATCTTTTAAGTATGCAATTGATCTATGCTTAAATTTTCAAAACTTTATAACCTTAATTATCCAAGGTTCACGTTCAATTTTGAATTTAATTTAAACTTGAAATATTTTAATTCTTGTTTTCAATTAAATCAATGCTATAGTCATGAGTTGAATGTATATAATTCAAAGCTTAGACCCCTTTTTGTACCATGCGTTCTTGAGTGTTAACCTTTTGGATTGCAGCTTATCGTGAAATAAAGTAAAAAGACTATGCATCTCTTAATTTTATATCCTTGCATATCATGTAGACCCGACTGCTCTCGCCGACGGTGTTTACAAACTGATCGTGGACCAAGCCGTGGAAATTCCTGCAGACCCCGAAGACGCCGTCGAAAGTCTAACTGAAGCCCCGAACCAAAGTTCGGAAGATCTTAACTTTGCTGACTTCAGCCCCACCAGTAAAGGCAAGCCCCGGTGCATAACCTAGTATTTCAAATTATTACATTATGCAATCTTATATTTATATATTATATCTTGCATTAAGTCTAGGAGATGAAATGAAACCCTAGATGCATGAACCCTAGGAACCCATGTATTGCACCTGAGTTTATATCGAATAGATGCTCTGCTATTAGGATCGGTAGAAGTCGGGTGATTTCCTGTCACTCACGCGATATAGGAGTTGCAATGTTTACATTCCTGTTATCACTATAGGGATGACGGACGGGAAGGATATGAGGTATCATGGTTGAGATGATGCCCCGTCTGTGTTGTTGAAATTGATAAGGTCGCGGTGTGTGCCGATCGGGGTAAAGCGTTTGAAAAGTACTAGCCACATGCCGCGAAATATGGTAAGCGGTAAGCCTAGTAACCAATCGGCCCGAGGAGTGGACATACCTCCCACCACATGTATTTGGTTCTTCCGGTTACTTGATTCGACTAAGGGCATACATGTTGCAAGGGCAACCAGGAATACGGGTTTTGTAGTCGCGCTACAGATGTATGTCCTGCACTTTGGGAGTGCGTATGGTCCTGCAGTCGCTTATGGTGGATCTGATCCACGAGCCGGAATGAAAGGCAAACGGTTGCTTCGGAACAATCGTTGGATGTTCCAAGCGTGTGAGTTAGGTTTACCTTGCAAGGTTAAATTCGATTCAGAATCGTCCGCTTCTCACGAAGATTGAGACTGCTTGATCCCTTTATCACACAGAGTAACAAGAGCAACTATATGATGAGTAATGCTGATGGTTGATGTAAAGAGCTCTACCTTGCTTGAGTAGCTATAGGTGCTTATCTATAATGGATAATCACATAGAACTTGAAAGCTAAAAGTTGACATTAAGGATCTACTCTTCGTTGCTTTTCAGCTGAAAACTCTACCCAAAGCTAAAAGCCTTCATAAGTCTAGTTACATGGCTATGTATACCATGAGCGGGTAAGCCTTGCTGAGTATTAGTATACTCAGCCTTGCTAGTTTTATGTTTTTCAGGTAAAGTCTTGAAGACCCTACTCTTCCTTTGCCTTGGCCCTGTGCTCTCCTAGAAGATTGGTCCGTGGAATGGGATCCGTCCCCGGCCAATACTGGTGATATGGAGTGATGTCGTGCCCGGGCTTAGCATGACATCCGTCTCGACGACGTGTTGTGAATCGTCACGTTTGTTTTCCTCTGCTAAAAACCACAACTTTAATGGTTTGTAATAATTTCTCTAAGTTTGAAATTTCGTACTTCTTTCGGAGACTCTAGTAATGTAGGTGATTGTATCTCTGGACTCACCTTCGTGTGAGGTAACCTTATTTGATCTTGTGTATCGGTGGTTTATCGGGATGTTACCCGACAGGCCAAGGGATTATACCGTTTGAAGCACGTTGGAGCCCTCGGGAGTGGACTCGCGTACTTGAGCCGGTATAATTCAGGTTGGTTCTGCCACACGTCTCTACAAGCCGATCCGTCGAAGTACATGCCCATGCGCGCACGGAGAGTGCTGCTATGTCAGTATTGATCCTTTCTACAATAAGATCTGCCAGCGCTTGCCCTTTGACTGCCTTTGTGGGTTGGTATCGGATATCGAACTCTGACAGTGCAATAATCCACTTTCCTTGTCGGCCTTTCAACACAGGAGCCGATAGCGTGTGCTTGATAACGTCTGATTTGCAGATGACAATCGTTTCGGCAGATAGCAAGATATGACGAAGCTTTGTACAGGTAAAGAACAAACAAAGGCATAACTTTTCAATCTCAGGGTACCTGGTCTGCGCATCTAGCATCCTTCTGCTGAGGTAGAACACAACCCTCTCCTTGCCGTCATGCACTTGTATCACCACCGAAGCGATGAAGGTGTCGCCTACTGATAAATAAATGTAAAATGGCTTATCCTGCTGGAGTGGAACTAACACGGGTGGTTTTGACAAATATTCTTTGATCTCTTCAAATGCCCGTTGTTGCTCTGCCCCCCAGCGAAACTCATCACTAGCTTCAATCTTCACCAACTCCATAAAAGGCTCAACCCGCCCGGAGAGATTGGAAATAAACCTTCTGACAAAGTTGATCTTGCCAATGAGCTGCTAGAGCTCCTTCTTTGTAGTAGGTGGCACCATTGTTTTTACAGCTTTCTGACTCTTTAGGCTGATCTCAATTCCTCTTTCCTGAACCAAGAAACCGAGGAACTGACCGGCCGATACGCCCAAAAGCGCATTTCTTCGGATTCATCTTAAGCCCGAACCTTCTAGTTCATTCTAGAACTTGCCGTACATCTCCTAAGTGTCCCTCAACTGATGCAGATTTAACCATGATGTCGTCAATGTATATCTCCACCAACTTGCCGATTAGATCGTGAAAGATGTAATTCATGGCACGTTGATACGTGGCGCCGACATTCTTCAACCCGAAGGTCATGACCACATACTCGAACAATCCTACTACCCTAGGTACTCTGAACACGGTCTTGTGTATATTCTCCGGAGCCATGAAAACTTTTTGCTGATGAATGTTGGTCGTGGCTTATCCCCAGGACCAATGTCAACCTCTTCGAGCTCGTCAGCCAATGTAAACCCGTATCCTAGCTTTCTGTCATCTGTCGAGACAACGCAGCAAATGGACAAAGAATGTGACAAAAAGAGTTTCGGCCGATCGTTAAGATCGGCTGCCTTATAATCTTCATTAATCCTTGAAACTTTACAATTGATGTATGGCTGGCCGCTAGAGCGGGCCTCCTTGTAATTGCCACAAATGTGCAATACACTTGTCATCAGGAGTTTACATTTTATTTTTGGGGCCGATCGCAGGGATTGGCCTTGCCAAGTGCGTCAGAATAGCTCGCCCTTGATGTTTCGTCTACTCTGTAAGGCCAGTGGATAAGACCAGCCTCACCCCATTTTTTGTAGCTTCCACGCGATCACAGCCTTCCAAACTGATTGCTGAAATCGGCTCTTGATCTTTTGTGTCCCAAATGCTCATGACGGCTTGTGAAATCTCGATCGAATCATCCGCATGAACCACCTATACTTCGTCTCCAACCCACTGAATCAAACATTGGTGCATCGTGGAAGGAATGCAGCAGTTGGCGTGAATCCAATCCCTCCCAAGTAGGACGGTGTAAGTACTCTTGCTATTGACAACGAAGAAACAGGTGGGGATAGGCTTGCTTCCCACGATTAGATCCACATTAAGGACGCCATGTGCCTCTGATGTTTGGCCATTGAAGTCGCTCAATGTGATGTTGGTCTTGATTAAATCTCCAGTAGAACGCCCTAACCGATGCAGCACTATGTATGGCATTATGTTGACCGCTGCACCGGTGTCGACCAACATTTTGTTGACAGGCTGGCCGTTGTTGTAACCCTTGAGGTATAGAGCCTTCAAATGCTTATAATTCTTTCCTCGAGGCTTCTCGAATATGACTGGCCGCGGCCCCAAGTCAAGCTGGGCTACTGGTAACTCTTCATGGCCTTGGGCGTAGAACTCCGCAGGGAGTACAAACACCATATGCGCGTCAGCCGATGTCTTCGCATCGGCTCTTGTTGACTTAGGACACCATCTTTCTTAGGAGGACACGATTCCCTTTTCTGGGTGTGGTGAACCTTATCCACCAGATCCGGGCACGCCTTTCTTAGCATCTCGAGATATTTGGCCTTGGCTTCCTCCAAACTATACAGACGCTGCACCCTACGCTTCTGTGAACGATTAAGAACATCGCGGCCGGTGATAGTTGTCCTCTTCTTCTTCTTCAAAGTCCTCCTTTCTGCGCGGTGGCTCAGCTTGCTCATGTTGGGGTGGCACAGGTCCCAAGCACCGAAACACCAAGATCCCTTCTGCATTATGCTTCTGAGATCTACACTCCGGGCAATCATTGACAGAAGGTAATCAGGTCATACTAGAGTCCCAGCAATACTTGAAGAACGGGCAATGCCAATGATCACGCGTATCTCCCCGCTTCTTCAAACTTTTCCTAGTATGGTGCTCATACTCTTTATCCTCCGATTCACGCTGGAGGTGTTGCTAGTACTGGTATTCATACTTCTTGAGGAGATGGGCAGAAGCCGGCCATTGATTTCTGACTTGTCTCACTTGCTCTTCAGTGATGTATTTCTTTTCCCCTTTTTAGGGCCAATCGCAGGGATTGGTCTTCTCCTTACTTTCATAGTGACGTGGTGCAGGCCCCGCCATGTTGATGCCAAATGTGAAATCCAATTGTCGTCGAGCAGATCGGTCACAACCCTCTACAATGTTCACGCTTGGGAAAGACTGAGTGTCGACCTTCATGGCATATTGACCTAAGATCAATCGGCCCTACTCAATAGCCGATTGAATCTGTCAACGGAGTTCTTTGCAGTTGCTGGTGTTGTGGGTGAAAGAATGATGCCATTTGCAGTATGACCTCCCTTGTAGCTCTTGTGTTGTAGGAAATTTACAGCCTTCCAGTAACTTCAACTGCTTTTCCTTTAATAACAGATCAAATATCTGCTCGACCTTGCTTACGTCGAAATCAAAACCCTTTGCAGGTCCTTGCTGCTTCACCCACTTACAGGACACGAGATTTGCCCCCCGAGTCCACTCTGCAACCACTACCTCTTGATCATCCCCAGAATCTTCAGCGTCTTCTACGTCGATTAATGTTACCTGACGCTTGAACCTATCCTGATACAATTCTGGGTGGCGCTGCTCATATGATGTCAATTTCTGCACCATGTGCGCCAAAGAATTGAACTCCAATTGAAAGACCAGATCCTTGATCGGCTTCACTAGTCCCAAGGATGCCAGCTCGACTGCCTCCTTTTCTGAAATTCAGGTCGAATAGCATCGATTCTTGACTTCCCTGAAGCACTGGATATACTCTGCCACAGTTTTCCCTCGCTTCTGCCGGACTTGCGCCATATCGGCAATCCCAGCCTCCGCAACTTCCGAGTGGTATTGGATGTGGAACTGCTCCTCCAGTTGCTACCATGTGCGGATCAAGTCAGGGCCCAATAAAGTGTACCATCCAAAGGCTGGCCCTGTACGAGACTGCGAGAAGAACCTTACTCACAGAGGATCCGACACTGAGATCATCCCCAATTGTGCCAAGTATCGACTCACATGCTCAATAGAGCTGGACCCTTCCGACCCACTGAACTTGGTGAACTCAGGGAGCCGATACTTGGGTGGCAGAGGAATCAAGTCATATTCACTTGGATACGGCTTAGTATAGCCAATCGCTCGCCTTTTCGGTAAAATACCAAATTGATCCCTCAAGATGGTACTGTTATCGCCATAATTTGGCTGGGTCAGAAGGTGGGCCGCGGCAAGATGGGCTTAAAGGGTAATTGTAATGGGCTTGCGAATCAGCTCCTACGCGGGTAGTTTAAGGCCAGATTGGCCATGTATCTGATAGATGTGTGCGCTTAAGTTAGTTGAGATAGAGATAGCCAGGATTTGTGTCGTAGTCAGTTAGGATTGGTTAAGAGAGGCAAATCTCCAGACTATAAATATGTACCCTAGACTACGAATTAATAGAGGAACAACAATCATTCACAAACAACTCTCAGCGCATCGCCACCCCTATTCTAGGGTTTCTCTCAGGTAAGTGCTATGCGGCCCCGATCACGCTTCGTGTGATCGGGGCAGCATCGTTCCTACCATCCATCTTTGTGTTTCTCATGCTGAAGCACTGTTGATGGTGAGCAACACTAGTTATCTTAACGTTTATAGGGATGCATCGGCTTTTCATACTGTATCCGTGCATTGTTCATCACCTGTAAACGTTTAGCTATCTTCGTGTCCGATCTCGGGTGTGAGGGCAGTACCTTCCTCTGTTTTCAATTAGTAGATCCAATCTGTTATGGTTAGTTTTTGTGTATCAAAGATTTAGCTTAATATCTGCATGGTTTGGCCCTTCAAACGAGTTAAATGATCCGGCATTACATTTGATGCCTTATGTTAATCTAAAGAGGGATTGTTCCGGGAATCGGCTTTCTGTTGGTTTTTAGGCCTCTGTTTAGGTTACATGTTCTGTTATCTTTCGTATTTGTTAGGCTTAATCACGTGCAGGATGTTCCGGCTATGTGGTGAAAGTTTTAACCGTAGTAGATTGAATTAGCTTAGTGATTGCAGAGCAAGTTTATATTAGTATCAGATATATGCACTTTGTTTAGATACACAGATTCGATCTGATACTGGGAGACAATCGGCTCTTTACAGCCGATATCAGGGATCACCCGATGAGCCGATCACGGCTCGGACTAACATTTAAATATGTCTATGCACGCAGGAAACTAACTGAAACTACATCTACACCTTCCTGATCAGGTATAGGTCAGCTGGCACGCCTAGCAAACCCAGACGCAAGGTCGTGTGCCAGATCCTATGCCGTTGATTGAGGGACCCGGGCCCACCAGCAGTCCCGGGAGCCTCCCGGCTCCTCGTGTTGCTTGTCGCTACTCGCCGATGGGTTTTAACCGACAATAGGTACTAATCTGGTCTACAGTTTGAACTCTTGGGGTCGAGTGTGGCAGAACCGCCTGAATTATTCCGGTTCAAGTGCGCTAGTCATCGCTATACAGCCGATACTAACTCAATGCACTTCAAACGAAACAACTCGTTGGTCTATCAGGTCTCCACCCGATGCAACCACGGTTCAACAGGATTGAAGCAGGTTTACCTCGCAAGAAGGCGAGTTTACAGTCGCACAACAACTCATCAACTTTTAATTCACAGAATATTAAACATTATTACAAACCATTTCAATCTTAAGGTAAACTTATACAAACATTGTTTAAAACGACAAGCTAAACAGCTTGTCCAGGTTCACAGCGGAAGAAAAATAAACACGCGACTACGCACGTCGCGAAGGTTGACACCGCGCTCAGCCCAAAGCTTGGTGTCACTCAGGAGGGTCACTGCCAGCCGGGGATGGATCCCACTCCACGGACCAGCCAAACGGAATAGAGGTTGGCCATGCCGTACTATCCGTGGGTTTCTCGAAGTTCATACCTGAAAATTTCACTAGCAAGACTGAGTATACAGATTCTCAGCAAGGCTTAACCACTTCATGGTATACTTAGCCATGTAACTAGACTCATGAAGGCTTGAAATAGTTCCGGGCTTAATTTCAGCTGAAAAGCAACAAATAATATGAACTAACTTTCATATTTTAGCTGTCAGGTTCTAATTTCATTAATCATTCTAGGTTAGCACCTATACTAGACAAACAAGGTATGGTTTAGCACCCATCCAGTTTATCCCATAATGGTTATTATTGTTCTTACTCTATGTGGCAGAAGGAATAAGCAGTCTCAATCTCCGCGAGAAACGGACAATTCTGAATCATATTTCCAAACCTTGCAAGGCAAACCTAACTCACACGCTTGGAACATCCAACGATAGCTCCAAAGCAACCGTTTGCCTTTCGTTCAGACTTGTGGAACAGGGCCACCACAAGCGACTGTAGGACCGTACGCACACCAATTGTGCAGGACATACGTCTGTAGCACGACTACATGACCGTACTCCTGTCCGCTGAGCGGAACGTACTCCTGCACGTCGGTGCATGAGAAAAACCAAATTACGAGTGGTGGGAGGTATGTCCACTCCTCGGGCCGATTGGTTACTAGGCTTACCGCTTTACCATATTTCACGGCATGTGGCTAGTACTTTCAAACGCTTAGCCACCACTACCACACATTGCGACCTTATCAACTTTTATCAACACAGACAGGGTAAACTCACAATTCATGATATTGCACACGACCCCATCCATCATCCTTATAGTGATTGCAGAATAGTAAACATTCAATTCCTATATCGTGCGAATGACAGGAAATCACCCGACTTCTACCGGTCTTATTAGCAGAGCATCTATTCGATATGGACTCAGGTACAATACATAGGTTCCTAGTATCAATGCATCTAGGGTTCCATTTCAACTTCTAGAATTAATGCAAGATATAATATATAAGTATAAAATTGTAGTAAATTGAAATACTGGGTTATGCAACGGGGCTTGCCTTCTTGAGCGAGGCTAGGGTCAGTGGTGTCAGAGACTTCTGAACTTTGGTTCAGGGCTTCAGTTATAGCCTCGACGACGTTCGCAGGATCTTCAGAAAATCCAAGCTCGGGTTCCTGAACCAGCTCGTAGACTCCGTCGTCGAGTGTTGCTGACTCTGAATGATACGCAATGCAATGATTTGAGTTAGGTGGTTCTTGAGTTAAGAATTTTACTTCACAATAAAGTTGCAATCCAATAAATTAACAAACATAAAGTCATGAAACAAGGGGGGCTTGGATTCAATTCTACTATTTGTATTTAATGCATTTTCATATTAATGGAATTACTTTAAAGTAATTTGACAAGCTTGATTTTTATTTTGAGAACCATCAAGGTTTTAAATTTGAATTTTTGGTGGATAAGCTTATTCCTAACAATAAGCTTATTGTGAATTTTTCATAATTTTCTGAAAACAGAAACTAAAGCATTTGAATTTAAATTCAAATTTCAAGTTTAAATTCAAATCTTAAGCAAACAGAGCTTTAATTTCTTGAAAATTTAATTAGGAACTCATTGTCAACAAATTAGGTTATGGTAAAAAGATCTAAATAGAAAAGCCTCAGGAACATGCTTAAATAAATTCAAACCACTTCAAATTTGATTTGCAAAAGTTTAAAAGAACTTAAACTAAAAAGCAGTACTATTATGCAATTTTTACACAAGCTTACTCATGACCTAAACAGGTTACAAACCGAAAATCACAAGAAAATAAGCTTATATGCAAAAGTTATGCCCAAGATACTCTTTTTCTAAACTTTTAAATAACTTACAAAACATTGGGTTTCAAACCAAAAGTTGTAGAATTTGATTTCTAGTTTCCAACAAAACTGGTTTGACAATTTTTGGAGTTTTCTACAAATTCCTATCAATTTTACCATTTGGCTGATTTGCAAAATAAAAATGAAAAGAGGGTTTACAGAGAGGTCCTCGGGTTTTTCACAAAGGCCCTTAGAACAGGAAAAGAAATTGCAGATGTGCCCTTGCTAGCTCTCGACGGCGATCGGCCGGTCTGTCCGGCACGTTGTCACCGGCGGCGAGGTTTCTGGCGGGGAAGGACACGCCCAGCATGGCCTACGGGACAGGTGGTGCCTGTTGGTGGGTGATGTGCTTGAGGAACACTGGTGGAGCATGGCCGGCGGCGAGGAGTGGCGGCGGCCGTGGCGGCGTGCTCACGTTCCCAGCCAGGGGCCGGTGAACGTGGACGAACAAGGTGCGCATAAGCACCGTGGAGATGTGGGGTTGGCAGAACACAAGGTTTAGATTACTACGCAGATACTGATGGTCCTTACATCTTACATTAGGGTGGTTTGACTGCTACAAGTCAATTCATAAGTACACATGCCACATATATGACAACAAGTGGCTCTAGATCTAGGTAGGCTACTCACTACCTATGCCACATCTTTCTACACTAATTACATCTAGACTATCGACGATTTCGATGAACTAAAAATCGTCGAGATCTCCTCCGGAGGACTGACTGCCAGACGAGGAGTGATTTGGCTGAGGGTGAGGCTTCGGGTCTCCATGCTCGGAATCGAGATCAGAAACTCCCTCGATTTCTAATGGATCTTCTTCTTCGACTTCGGGTGCTACTGGTACAGCAGGAGGTACTGGCTGCTGTTGGAGTTCGTCGATGTGAGCATGGGCGTCGTCCACCTCAAGGATAAGATCGTGGATTTGTTCCTGGAGGAACTCAATGATCGTGTTGCGTTGAGTGATTATGGCATCACTCTCATGGATCTGATCCTCCAGGTGAAGAATGGTCTCATCCCGTGCTGCGATAATTTCCTCCTTCTCCGTGACCAAAGCTTGAAGCTCTACTATCTGGGTGACCTGCCGGTCAGCATTCTTGTAATGACTTTGAGCAATACCAGTCAACTAGTCGATAAGTCCTATCCGTCCTAACCTCTTAATCGTGGTTAGTGTACCTGCAAAAGACCACATATATATAACATGAACCTTTCATGGCAGCACGACATGAAAGCGTCCCCAAACAGTACTGTTCACTATAGAAACAGCATGCGTACCATTATCGCCGCACAGACAGTGTTAACATACGTCGTTAAAACAATGTATTCACGGGGATACCGCAAAATGCGGGGGTATGAACAGCGATCGCCATACCCTGCGCCGAACCATATACTCCCAATATAACCAACCTAAGTTGATATATTGGCAGCATCTCAAGTAGGCCACTGCTTGAGAATCAGCGTTCGGTTCGCATCACCGACGTGAAGGCTAACTCCCCAGTTAGCTGAGGATCCTCACCTTCTTACCTCACCATCGAAGATGTCGTTACAGAAAATAAAGTTGAGTTATGCATAAATTTAAGTTCTGACCGAAAGTAGTGCTGCAAGTTAGAATTTCACCCTATACATATATATATATATACCAATAGCCACCTGATTATTCCCATATAAGTCCCTAGGGCTTTATGATCTAACACCAACCTTAATGTATCCAACGCACTTTGAAAATTCATTTGTTTAGCAAATTTTTATCCTAAAAACACTTTTTAAAAGCTGCTGCAGTTGTAAGAGTAAACCTACAGCTCTGATACCAACTATGGCAGAACCACCTGAATTATTCTGGCTCAAGTGCGCTAGTCATCGCTATACAGCCGATACTAACTCAACGCACTTCAAACGGAACAACTCGTTGGTTTGTCGGGTCTCCGCCCGATGCAACCACGGTTCAACAGGATCGAAGCAGGTTTACCTCGCACGAAGGCAAGTTTACAGTCGCACAACAGCTCATCAACTTTTAATTCATAGAATATTAAATATTATTACAAACCATTTCAATCTTAAGGTAAACTTATACAAACATTGTTTAAAACGACAAGCTAAACAGCTTGTCCAGGTTCACAGCGGAAGAAAAATAAACACGCGACTACGCACGTCGCGAAGGTTGACACCGCTCTCAGCCCGAAGCTTGGTGTCACTCAGGAGGGTCACTACCAGCCGAGGATGGATCCCACTCCACGGACCAGCCAAACGGAACAGAGGTTGGCCATGCCGTACTATCCGTGGGGTTCTCGAAGGTCATACCTGAAAATTTCACTAGCAAGACTGAGTATACTGATACTCAGCAAGGCTTAACCGCTTCATGGTATACTTAGCCATGTAACTAGACTCATGAAGGCTTGAAATAGTTCCGGGCTTAATTTCAGCTGAAAATCAACAAAGAATATGAACTAACTTTCATATTTTAGCTGTCAGGTTCTAGTTTCATTAATCATTCTAGGTTAGCACCTATACTAGACAAACAAGGTATGGTTTAGCACCCATCCAGTTTATCCCATAATGGTTATTATTGTTCTTACTCTATGTGGCAGAAGGAATAAGCAGTCTCAATCTCCGCGAGAAATGGACGATTCTGAATCGTATTTCCAAACCTTGCAAGGCAAACCTAACTCACATGCTTGGAGCATCCAATGATAGCTCCAAAGCAACCGTTTGCCATTCGTTCCGACTTGTGGAACAGGGCCACCACTAGCGAATGTAGGACCGTGTGCACACCAATTGTGCAGGACATACGTCTGTAGCATGACTACATGACCGTACTCCTGTCCGCTGCGCGGTACGTACTCCCGCACGTCGGTGCATGGGAAAAACCAAATTACGAGTGGTGGGAGGTATGTCCACTCCTCGGGCCGATTGGTTACTAGGCTTACCGCTTTACCATATTTCACGGCATGTGGCTAGTACTTTCAAACGCTTAGCCACCACTACCACACACTGCGACCTTATCAACTTTTATCAACACAGACAGGGTAAACTCACAAGTCATGATACTGCACACGACCCCATCCATCATCCTTATAGTGATTGCAGAATAGTAAACATTCAATTCCTATATCGTGCGAGTGACAGGAAATCACCCGACTTCTACCGGTCTTATTAGCAGAGCATCTATTCGATATGGACTCAGGTACAATACATAGGTTCCTAGTATCAATGCATCTAGGGTTCCATTTCAACTCCTAGAATTATTGCAAGATATAATATATAATTATAAAATTATAGTAAATTGAAATACTGGGTTATGCAACGGGGCTTGCCTTCTTGAGCGGGGCTAGGATCAGTGGTGTCAGAGACTTCTGAACTTCGGTTCAGGGCTTCAGTTATGGTCTCGACGACGTTCGCAGGATCTTCAGAAAATCCAAGCTCGGGTTCCTGAACCAGCTCGTAGACTCCGTCGTCGAGTGTTGCTGACTGTGAATGATACGCAATGCAATGATTTGAGTTAGGTGGTTCTTGAGTTAAGAAGTTTACTTCACAATAAAGTTGCAATCCAATAAATTAACAAACATAAACTCATGAAACAAGGGGGGGTTGGATTCAATTCTACTATTTGTATTTAATGCATTGTCATATTAATGGAATTACTTTAAAGTAATTTGACAAATTTGATTTTTATTTTGAGAACCATCAAGGTTTTGACTTTGAATTTTTGGTGGATAAGCTTATTCCTAACAATAAGCTTATTGGGAATTTTTCATAATTTTCTGAAAACAGAAACTAAAGCATTTGAATTTAAATTCAAATTTCAAGTTTAAATTTAAATCTTAAGCAAACAGAGCTTTAATTTCTTGAAACTTTAATTAGGAACTCATTGTCAACAAATTAGGTTATGGTAAAAAGATCTAAACAGAAAAGCCTCAGGAACATGCTTAAATAAATTCAAACCACTTCAAATTTGACTTGCAAAAGTTTAAAAGAACTTAAACTAAAAAGCAGTACTAAGCATGAAATTTTTACACAAGCTTACTTATGACCTAAACAGTTTACAAACCAAAAATCACAAGAAAATAAGCTTATATGCAAAAGTTATGCCCAAGATACTGTAACATTCAGGTAATTAAGGTTATAGACACGAGGTATTAATGTGATATAGGTATGCTTGCTATAATACATACAAGTTGTATAAAAAACTAGGGGTATATTTGTAATTTATGAATTATGTAAGTACTTGAGTGTAATTGGGTAAAAGTACTCTTAAGTGGTGAACCTAAATGATTATAGAGAAGAAAAGTGCAAAAGTTAAATAAAACCTAAGAAAAATAGACTTTTGTAGGAAACCAAGGACCTATGTGTAATTAACACAAAGGTATAAGGGTTTACATGTGAAAAGGTTGAAAGATAAAAGTAAAACTCAGATTTACTTAAGGGATAAAGTGTAAAAAGGCTAGTCATGATTACTCTACAGGAAATCTTGCAAAAAGACCCTAAACATTAAAGCATTTTGTTTGAATTATAACAACAAGTTTATAATTTGAGTTGTGTTCAAAAGTTTAAAATAAAACTGTATCCTTTGAGATTTTGAACTTGAACCCTAAAACATTATTGTAGGGTTTGAAATTCTTTACAACTTTGCTTTAGACAATTTTCTCACTAGGATTTTGTATCAATGGGAAATTTTTCTTTACAGAGGAGTCCCTGGAAGTTTCTCAAATTGCAAACGGGTCCTTCTGACTCCTGCCTGCTTCTTCTTCCTATGTCACCCTCGCTTCCCCCTCTGCTCTGCTTCTGCCCGCCGCCCACCGCCGGTGCAGTGCCCGAGCTCCACCTCCAGCTACTGCACGTGCCCACGCGTCGCCTGAGGGTCTTCCCACCGCCCTAGCCTTTCCCCGTTGTCTCCTTCCCCGCACGCCACATTGCCTCCCTTCTATCTCGGACTGACAGCACCACCGGTCGCGGTGACCTCCTGCTCATCCACCGCCGGGCCTTAGTAGCAGACCCAGGCCGCAATGCTGCCTCCCTTCTCACTCTTTCCCTTCCTGGTAATCCATACAAAGCAGCTCAAGCCTCCTCCTGCGTGTGTGCCGACGGCCGCCGCCCACCTCCATTGTTGCCGCCCCTCTGCTCCACGTCGAGCTCCCCCTTCCGACCTCCCTCTCCTAGAGTTGAACCTCGGAATCGGGTCCCCTCCTCTCCCTGAAGCTTCTAGGCCAAGCGCCATCCCCATTCCTCAACCGAACTCGCCGGAATTTGGGCCGCCGCTCGCCGGAGCTACTGCTCCCGTGGGCAGACCGCCACCGCCCTTCCCCGCTCTCCCAAGGCCCTCTACAAGTAGCCCTTGACTCCCTGACGCTTCCTCTCCCCTTGCCCCTCGCCGCCGACCCCGGGGATCGCCGGATTTCGGCCGGAACAGAGCTCTCCCCGCCGGCCATGGCGGCAGGGACTTGAGTGTAAGGATTTAAGTTTTTCTAAGGGCCTAAACGCAAGAGTTCAGTCCCTTCCTCTCTTTCAAATCAGTGAAGTTCAAAAATGTGTAGAAAATCATAGAAAAATCATAAAAATACAAAACTTGTTGGGTTAGAATCCTTGTGATGAATTCTACAACTTTTATTTCATAATCATGCTATGAAAATGCATAGTTTGTTCTATATTTTAAATACAATTAAAGAGATGCTTTAATTGAATCTTGTGATCCATAGCCTTGCTTCTGTTGGTTTTTGGAGAATGTGTTGCATGTGGTGTAACTAGCCTTGTGTAAATTTTTGAGGCTTAGATCAGCCGTCTAGCTAGAGTATTTTGCTACCTTTGTTATATGTTAATGAAACCTTCACAAATTAATTTCAAAAGCATTTGTGCATATTAATGGATGAAATTTCTACCATAACTTGATCTTTATAAGTATGATCCATCGTAAAAATTTGAGAATCAGAAACCAAATATAACTTGAGTTATAAATTTTAAGCTTAAATTCAAAGGTAATTCATAAATAATAATTATTATGCCTGAAAAATTATGAAACTTTTCTGGAATACTAGTCTTGGGTAGATTATGATGTCCTTAAATTTTGAACCCTAGTTTTAGTGTAAAACTCCAATTATAATTGCATCTTGAAATTTCAATTTTGATTTTGTTTAATTTTGTGGCTTAGTTTCTTCTAGATTAAAATTCCAATAAAACTGTAGTAAATATATCTAATACAAATCTATAATCAGTAAATTTGGTAGCTCCTGTTTTGAAGTATTTTGCTCTATAAAATTCATTCAAGTTATCTATGTAGTTTAATTAAGCTAACTGTCGTGACGTATTTATTGCACTAAATATTCTGAAAAATCTAGGGTAATGTTATTTCAATTAAACCCACTTAGGATAATTTTCATAGTATTATTTATTTTCCCTAACTTAAGGTTTGCCTTACTAATCAAAAGTCAACCGTAATTAAATAATAACCTAAGGTTAATACCAATGTTTAGTTAATAAAATAAATGAAGTTGCTAAGCGTGTTTAGTTGTTGCTTATGGTAACCAAACATGCTACCTAATGTAGTTAGTTGGATGTTTAGGGTAACCCACCCTGTTGCTTAACGTGACTAGTTAGTTTAGTTGATACTCAATAAATGACTGCCCAGTGCAGGGTAGTTAGGTTATTTGTCGAAATGTAATATTCTTTTATTTGGATTGCAACTTTATTGTGAATTAAATTAAAAGTATATGCATTCCATAATTTATACTTTTGCACGTCATGTAGACTCGACCACTCTCGCCGACGGAGATTACCAGCTAATCCCGGAACCAGAAGGAGTTTATTCTGAAGACTCCGGGAACCTCGTCGCGGAATTCTCTGAAGCCCCGAACCAAGGTTCGGAAGATATTAACTTGACTGACCCCAGCCCCACCAGCGAAGGCAAGCCCCGGACATAACCCTTAATTTATTTTACACTGTGAACTATATTATTTATATATATCTTTATGCATTAAGTTCTTAGGAATTGTTTGGAACCCTAGTTGCATAATTCCAGGAACCGATGTATTGAACACTAGAACTTGAGTCCGACTAGCTGCTATGCTAATAGGACCGGTAAAAGTCGAGTGATTTTGTAACACCCTAAGGTAATCTTCCTAAATTTTAATGGAATTATTTGGGCTCAAATAAATTTTCCAGGGTTTTCCCTAATTTATCTCGCATTTAAAGTAATTTTATAACATAAGGAAATAAAAATTGTCATAGGAATAAATTGTTTGTGCATTCATGCTGCAGCATTATTTTGTTTGTGTTGGGTTTATAGATTTGAATTCAAATTGTATTTTGAATTCAATTAGATTGGCTTGAATTAGTGAGTATAGAAAAGAGAAAAGAAATGAAAGAGAAAGGAGCAGTCCAAAACTCCTTGGCCCAGCCTAGCTTCCTTTTCTCCTCCTCTTTTCCCACATGGGCCACCCGAGGCCCAGCACCCCTCCCCTCTTTCCTCCCCTCTTTTCCCCGCATGGGCCGCGCACGCCTGGCCCAGCTTGCCCCGTTCTCCAGCCCGAACACCGCTCCTCTCCTTTTTCTCTCTGCCCGGCCGGCCCCGCGTGTCAGCGTCTTCTTCCCCCTCTCCTTCTTCCTCCTCAGCGCGCAACGACCCCGAGATCGCCGGCGGCCTTCTCTCCCCGGGCCCGCGCACCAGTGTTGCTCCGCCGCCCTACAAAGGGCAGCTCCGACCCTCTCTGAACCCTAACCCTAACCCCCGCAGCCGCCACCGACGCCCAAGCACCACGCCCGCCTTGCTCCGCCGCCCGGCGCCCCCTGCTCCGCCACGGATCCCCCGCTCCGGTGCCCTTCAGCTCCAGCCAAAGGCCGTAGTAGCTCCACCTTGCCATCCAGGAGCTTCCCGGGCCCAACAATTGGGTCTTACGCCTCTGCATCGCCAGGAATCCGTGACGAGGCTGCCGCCGGTGAGCCGCTCCGCCCCCGCAATTCTTCATCGCCGGTGGTCCCCGAACTCCCCTAATCCCTTTGGCGCCTTCACAGGACCTCCACGCATCAATCCCTGGTGACCAGTAGCCCGGAGAGCCCCTGCATCATCACTTCCCGCGAGGACCTGATCCCCTCCGCCGCGGGATCTCGTCGCCGGCCATCCTCCACTGCAGCACCGGCTACCACAGGCCCCTGGTGAGCATCACACGTTCCCCCGCAGCTTATGCACTAGATGTCGAAGCCCGGGATCCCTCCTAGCCCCTGGAACACGCGCACGCCGGAGTTGATAGTCACCCCGAGCCGCCCTCACCGTCGATACACCCTAATCGTGCCCAAATTCACCGCCTCAAGTGCCCTGATGCGTTCGTGGTGCCCAGCCCTAGCTCCCGAGCCTGATGTCGTCCAGATCCGAGCCCGGAGCACGAAGTTGGGCTATCTCCGGCGAGGCACCGCCGCGGGAAGGAAGCTCCGGTGACCTCCACCGCCGCCGGACCCTCTCCCTCTTTTGAGCCGTCCGATCTGTGGCTAGTGGGTAGGATTAGATCCTTAGCCCCTTGATCCCGACCGTAGGATCATGATCCAGCGGATGTGTTTCTCTCGTACCGGTTCGCCCTTGTCTTAAATCCCGGCCATCCATCCTTGATCCGGCGCGCGGGATTGAATTCTCTTTATGTTAGGCTCTGGTGCGTTAGATCCCGATCGGATGGATGAGAATCAAGCGTACCCCTTCGCGAGATGAATCTAATCCGAGGCGTAGAGAGTAGATCCAAGGGCCCAGAACCTGAGATACCGCTTCAGCCAGTCTTTTTGCTAAAGAGCCCTCGGGTTTTTCTGGAATTAACCCGCCGTCCACCCCTAGTTCAAAAAGTATTTTCAGACAGGTCCTTTTCTTCCCGGTTGACCCCCTGAGCTTCCTGGATTTTGAATCCGCGGTCCATATCTTGGATTTTCTCGTGCTAGCCCCTATATCTACCCTTTAATTACATTTAGGTCCTCAGTTTGCACATAGAACCCACTGGAAGTTCTGTTTTTCTCGCAAACAGGTCCCTGGATCTTGTTTTAAGCGTAGTTTTCGTGTTTTAGCTCCGTTTTAGGTGTTCTTTATATCCACGCGATCGTTGTAAAGCGTAGAATAGTTCTAGGCCAGTTTTGTGTGCTATTCTATTGTATTGGTGTACTGTTTCTTATATTTTGCTATTGTTTGCATGTGTGTGCATGTGTGGCCCATGTATTGCTGATACGATCGTGAGTAGACGTCGAGCCACCCGAGCAGTACCAGGAGCAGCCATCTTCCGAGCAGTTCGAGCAGCAGCCGGGGGAGTACGAGGAAGGCAAGTATAACATGAACATCCTATCACTTTTAATACAATTTCATATTGCATTTTAATACTGTATGCCTATAAGGACTTTCCTAGCCACTTTATATCCTTTATATGTCCTTTGGGTTGCATTTTGGTTAGTTGTGCTAGGTTGCTGCGCTATAACATATCTTGGTCCTTTTTAATTAATTTGCTAATGATCTTATGCAACTTAATTCTGGAGCCGACCCTCTGTGCTGTGTGCTTGAGTGGTTTGTGCGTCCTTAAAAATATGTTTTTGTAGAAACTTGGTTTAGGGGGCCAGCACGGTGCTTAGTGCTTGGCTGGCCACTCTCCATAAGGACCGGTTCATAGAGCGACAACCTGGGACAACCGCGCAACCACAAGACTGGAATGGGACGGTCTTGACTTACTAATTAGGTCGTGTTGGTTCGGGAGTAACTTACCTGCGTGGGCAAGAGGGGTGGTAAGCTTCAATGGTCCCTACTCCTCCGGCTTGGTCTGTGCTGTGTGTCTTGTACCCCCGGAGGTGGGCCCCATCGTCGCTGATCCAGAATCCTTAGCGGTTACACCTTACCAACGTGATCCTTTGTAACGGTCTCGTAGTGTGCTTGCTAGCCATCTCACCTAAGGAAGTGTGATAAACAACTAGCGTAGCTCATGACTTGTGGGTAAAGTTGTGCAACCTCTCGAGAGAGTAAAACTGATATATCAGCTGTACTCACAGTCATGAGCGGCCCAGATCCTCCTTTTGATTAGTGGGGTTATCAACCTTTGATTAGGGAGATTCCCCGGGTGGTTTTGGTTTGGATGGTTCTCAGTAGTTCTTAATTAATATTGATTAATTTATTATGCAATTGGGTTTAAGGTAACTCATCCACTTGTAGTAACTAGCTTTAATAAAATTTGCCAAGAATAAAAGCTAATGCAGTTGAGTCAGCTGGCCTAGAGGCTCATAGTTTGTGTTATACTTGTTGAGTACTAGTTTGTACTCACACTTGCCTCTCTACTCTTTTGTTCTATTTCGGATATCTCCAACTGCTGCTCAGTGCCCGGCAACGTGGAGGACTACGTCAGCGGCTTCGATGACTTCTAGGCGTTTGTCTCCCAGTCGACGTCCCTGTGGCGCCCAGCTCTTCATGTATTCATTTTACGCTTCCGCATTCCTTGAACTGATTCTTGATTCAGTTGTAATAAAGATATTCAATTTATAATATACGCTTCTATTCGTGACATGTGTTGTGATATCTTGATAATCTGTTGTATATATGCGTGACTTGATCCTGGCGCATATATGATTGCTCGATTTATGTTCTTATAAATCGGGTGTGACAGATTTCCTGTCACTCGCGCGATATAGGAATTGTGATGTTTACACTCATGTTATCACTATAAGGATGACGGACGGGAGTTTTGTGAGGTATCATGGTTGAAATGATACCCCGTCTGTGTTTTTGAAATGGATAAGGTCGCAGTGTGTGGTAGCGGTGGTTAAGCGATTGAAAGTACTAGCCACATGCCGTGAAATATGGTAAGCGGTAAGCCTAGTAACCAATCGGCCCGAGGAGTGGACATACCCCCCACCACATGTATTCGCTTGCTCTGCTTCCGCAAAACTCAAACATTCATTTCTGCTTCTATTCCTTGGATTCTGAACCTCGAGTTTGCTAATCCTCTCTGCTTTTTTCGAGGGTTAGTTTGATATATCTCGTAGACGTTGGCCTGAAATCGTTTAACCCTATCAGTTTAAGCTATCCCAATGAAAATACGCTAGAACGAGTGTGTTAGTCGGGTAGTGTGATAAACTCGACTAAGTTGTGAACATTGAATGGTTGTTATTGTGCAGATGTATGATTTGGATCTTTGGTTGATTGCATAGTTTAGTAGTTAAATTTGTTTATGCAAATCGACCCTAACCCAACTTGAACTAAATAAAAAAAAATTGAGTTAGAACGTTGGGGGTAAAACCTATATTCTTTTCTTTCTGTCATATCCTTCCAAAGTTTCATTTCCGCCGCTGCACAATATTTCTTTCTCATAAAACTTCGTTTGTTGCAATCAGATGGTGAACACCAGGTGCACCGGTTCCGGTTCTGACCCGCAGGAGCAGAACAACCAGAGTACTGGTCAGCCGTTGCCGATGCCGCCACCACTGACCCCGGAGCAGTTCTTCCAGCTCCAGATGCAGATGATGGCGACCCTGAACAATACCGTTCAGGCTCTGCAGCATATCCACGCTCAGCCACCGCCTCCACCGCCGCCTCAGCCCCCTGATCGGCGTGCGGATTTCCTGAGAGGTCATCCTCCGACCTTCTCTCATGCCACGGACCCACTCGAGGCGGACGACTGGCTTCATTCGGTGGAGCGCCAGTTGGTTGTTGCTCAGTGCGACGACCGTGAGCGAGTTCTGTACGCAGCAGGATAGCTGCGAGGCTCCGCTCTTGACTGGTGGGAGTCCTACCCGGCTCAGGACCGCGACTCTCTCACCTGGGTCCAGTTCCGTGAGCGCTTCAGGAGCCACCATATTCCTGAGGGCATCATGAAGATGAAGCAGAAGGAGTTCCGTGCTCTTAAGCAGGTAAATTGAAGGGAATTCTCTACAATTTCTTTTGAACTTGATCTATCCTTGACCTCTTTCGTAAGCATGAAATATTGAGCGATTTCTACCCTTGATATCTGTGTTCGTTATTTCAGGGATCGATGACGGTGACGGAGTACCGTGACCGTTTCCTTCAGCTGGCCCGTTATGCCCCTGCCGACGTCGCTCGTGATAGCGATAAGCAGGAGTACTTCAAGGAGGGACTGGATGATCACATCCAGTATGCGCTGCTGAACCATCGCTTCGACAACTTCAACCAGTTGGTTGATGCTGCCCTCAACACCGAGCGTAAGCGCCGGGAGATTGAGGATAAGAAGAGGAAGATGGCTCCATCCTCTTCAGGCAGCAACACTCGTCCCCGCTATCAGCATCCACAGCAGCAGCAGCAGCAGAGGCTGCCCCAGCAGTACCAGCAGCGGCAGCAGTTTCCACCTCGTCCTCAGCAGCAGCAGCAGGCGGGACAGGGTCAGAGGCTTCCAGCACCTCCAGCTCCACCAGCTCAGAGGCAGGGAGCGTCCACTCCTCCTCCTGGGCAGCAGGCCGCTGCATTTCCGCGAGTGTGCTTCCACTGCGGCGAGCCGGGGCCCTACGCCAACGTCTGCCCTCAGAAGGTGCAGGCAGGACAGCAGGGGCGTGCAGCTCAGCCCAAGGCCCCAGCTCAGGGCAGGGTGAACCACGTGATGGCCGAGTCAGCGGCCGAGGCTCCTAACGTGGTCATTGGTACGTTCATGGTTAATGCCCATCCTGCCACAGTGCTTTTTGATACCGGTGCTACGCATTCTTTCATCACTCAATCTTTTGTTGAGCATCATGGTGTTCCTACTAGCACATTAAAGAGGTGCATGTTAGTATCTTCACCGGGAGGGCAGTTGAGGTGTCATATCTTTTGTCCCAGAGTCAGTGTGGCCATAAGGGGGGTAGATTTCAGTGCAAATCTGATGGTGCTAGACTCCAAGGGCATTGATGTGATCCTCGGAATGGAGACTCTTGCTAAGTGGGGAGTCCGGATAGACTGTGCTCAGAGGACGGTTCTTCTGTCCGCACCGGATGGTCAGGAGGTTACTGTTGGAGCTACAGAGCCTTCTAGATTTCTTCATCAGATGGAGGCTAGACCCACGGATGGTATTCGCGTGGTGTCTGAATTCCCGGATGTCTTTTCGGATGACTTGCCAGGTATGCCGCCTGATTGCGACATTGAGTTTTCCATTGATCTCTTGCCTGGCACAGCTCCTATTGCTAAGCGGCCCTATCGTATGGCACCTCTTGAGCATGAGGAAGTTAAGAAGACCATCGATGAGTTGCTAGCCAAGGGCTATATCCGTCGCAGTTTCTCTCCTTGGGCTTTTCCTGTCCTGCTCGTAGAAAAGAAGGATGGTGCGAAGAGAATGTGCGTCGATTATCGGGATCTGAATGCAGTCACCATCAAGAACAAGCATCCATTGCCCCGTATTGAGGATCTTTTTGATCAGCTACAGGGTGCTTGTGTATTCTCGAAGATTGATCTGCGTTCGGATTATCATCAGCTGAAGATTCGTCCTGAGGATATTCCGAAGACGGCATTCACCTGCAAGTATGGGCTATACGAGTATACGGTCATGTCCTTTGGCTTGACCAATGCTCCGGCTTTCTTCATGCATCTGATGAACAAGGTTTTCATGGATTATCTGGACACCTTTGTGGTGATATTCATCGATGATATCCTGATATATTCCAAGTCAGAAGCAGAGCATGAGAAACATCTGAGGCTTGTGTTGCAGAGGCTCAGAGAGCACAAGCTGTATGCCAAGCTCAGCAAGTGCGAGTTCTAGATTGACGAGGTTCCATTCCTCGGTCATGTTATCTCCAAGGGAGGTATTGCTGTGGACCCCGGGAAGGTGAAGGATGTGCTTGACTGGGTTGTACCGCAGACAGTGAAGGAAATTCGCTCTTTTCTGGGCTTAGCAGGTTATTACCGGAGGTTCATTGAGAATTTCTCCAAGATTGCGAGGCCTTTGACTTCCTTGCTAGAGAAGGGTGTGGATTTCTCTTGGACTGATGAGCGTCAGAAGGCCTTCGAGGAGCTGAAGAAGAGGTTGACTACGGCGCTAGTCCTTACTCTGCCAGACCAGAGCAAGAGGTTCACAGTGTATTGTGATGCTTCGAGGGATGGTCTTGGTTGCGTCCTGATGCAGGAAGGCAGAGTGATAGCTTATGCCTCGCGGCAGTTGCGCCGGCACGAGCTGAATTATCCCACTCATGATCTGGAGTTAGCCGCAGTTGTGCATGCTCTGAAGATATGGAGGCATTACTTGTTTGGGCAGAGGTGTGATATTTACACCGATCACAAGAGCCTCAAGTATATTTTCACTCAGAGTGAGCTGAATATGCGGCAGAGAAGATGGCTAGAGTTGGTCAAGGATTATGACCTGGAGATTCACTATCATCCGGGCAAGGCTAATGTGGTAGCAGATGCTCTGAGCAGGAAGAGCTATGTTAACATGGCCGTGGCTTTTCAGATGCCTCAGGAGTTATGCGAGGAGTTTGAGCAGTTGAGTCTGGGATTCTTGCATCACACCTCGGGTACATCATTCGAGGCAGAACCCACTTTAGAGGCCGAGATCCGGCAGCATCAGAAGGAAGATCAGAAGCTGCAGGAGATTCGTGAGTTGCTCAAGATTGGCAAAGCACCTCATTTCAGGGAGGATGATCAGGGTACCTTGTGGTACAAGGGTCGTATATGTGTGCCGAATGTGAATGACCTCAGAAAGTTGATTCTGAGTGAGGCTCATGATACCGCATATTCTATCCATCCAGGCAGCACGAAGATGTATTACGACCTAAAGGAACGATTCTGGTGGTATGGAATGAAGCGTTCCGTTGCGGAGTACGTGGCTATCTGTGACACTTGTCAGCGTGTCAAGGCAGAGCATCAGAGGCCAGCAGGTCTTCTGCAGCCATTGAAGATTCCAGAGTGGAAATGGGAGGAGATCACTATGGACTTCATTGTTGGATTGCCTCGTACTCAGAAGGGGTACAACTCTATATGGGTAGTAGTGGATCGGTTGACGAAGGTTGCCCATTTCATTCCGGTGAACACTACTTACTCCGGCGCTAGACTCGCAGAGTTGTACATCTCCAGGATTGTTTGTCTGCATGGTGTTCCAAAGAAGATCATATCTGACCGAGGATCTCAGTTCACTTCACGGTTCTGGGAGCAATTGCATGATTTGTTGGATACGAAGCTGCGCTTCAGTACCGCTTATCATCCTCAGACAGATGGGCAGACGGAAAGGACCAACCAAGTGTTGGAGGATATGCTTCGAGCCTGTGCTATTCAGTATGGTACCAGCTGGGATAAATGTCTGCCGTATGCAGAGTTTTCGTATAATAACAGCTATCAGGCCAGTCTGAAGAAGTCTCCTTTCGAGGCCCTGTATGGTCAGAAATGCAGGACTCCACTGTATTGGGATCAGATTGGTGAGAGGCAGGTGTTCGGTCCGGATATTGTTGAAGAGGCAGAACAGTTGGTGCAGCAGGTGCGAGAGAATCTGAGGGTCGCCCAGACTCGTCAGAAGAGCTATGCGGATGTGCGTCGTTGAGATCTGACCTTTGTGGTGGGTAATCATGTATACCTGAAGGTCTCGCCGATGAGAGGAATCCGCAGGTTTAATGTAAGAGGGAAGCTAGCCCCTCGATACATCGGTCCGTTCAAGGTGTTGGAATGGAAAGGTGAAGTGGCATATCGCTTGGAGCTGCCTCTCAATCTTTCAGGAGTGCACGATGTGTTCCACGTGTCTCAGCTAAAGAAGTGCTTGAGGGTGCCAGAAGAGCAAGCACCGATAGAGGGGTTGGATGTGCAGGAGGATCTGACCTATATCGAGCATCCGATGAAGATTCTGGAGACATCTGAGAGAGTTACCAGAAACAAGAAGATCAAGATGTGCCGTGTTCAGTGGAGTCATCACACGGAGGATGAGGCTACTTGGGAGCGAGAAGATGAGCTGAGGAAGACATACCCCGATCTCTTTGCTAGCTAGCCTATCCGAATCTCGGGACGAGATTCCTGTAAGGGGGGTAGGTTTGTAACACCCTAAGGTAATCTTCCTAAATTTTAATGGAATTATTTGGGCTCAAATAAATTTTCCAGGGTTTTCCCTAATTTATCTCGCATTTAAAGTAATTTTATAACATAAGGAAATAAAAATTATCATAGGAATAAATTGTTTGTGCATTCATGCTGCAGCATTATTTTGTTTGTGTTGGGTTTATAGATTTGAATTCAAATTGTATTTTGAATTCAATTAGATTGGCTTGAATTAGTGAGTATAGAAAAGAGAAAAGAAATGAAAGAGAAAGGAGCAGTCCAAAACTCCTTGGCCCAGCCCAGCTTCCTTTTCTCCTCCTCTTTTCCCACATGGGCCACCCGAGGCCCAGCACCCCTCCCCTCTTTCCTCCCCTCTTTTCCCCGCATGGGCCGCGCACGCCTGGCCCAGCTTGCCCCGTTCTCCAGCCCGAACACCGCTCCTCTCCTTTTTCTCTCTGCCCGGCCGGCCCCGCGTGTCAGCGTCTTCTTCCCCCTCTCCTTCTTCCTCCTCAGCGCGCAACGACCCCGAGATCGCCGGCGGCCTTCTCTCCCCGGGCCCACGCGCCAGTGTTGCTCCGCCGCCCTACAAAGGGCAGCTCCGACCCTCTCTGAACCCTAACCCTAACCCCCGCAGCCGCCACCGATGCCCAAGCACCACGCCCGCCTTGCTCTGCCGCCCGGCGCCCCCTGCTCTGCCATGGATCCCCCGCTCCGGTGCCCTTCAGCTCCAGCCAAAGGCCGTAGTAGCTCCACCTTGCCATCCAGGAGCTTCCCGGGCCCAACAATTGGGTCTTACGCCTCTGCATCGCCAGGAATCCGTGACGAGGCTGCCGCCGGTGAGCCGCTCCGCCCCCGCAATTCTTCATCGCCGGTGGTCCCCGAACTCCCCTAATCCCTTTGGCGCCTTCACAGGACCTCCACGCATTAATCCCGGTGACCAGTAGCCCGGAGAGCCCCTGCATCATCACTTCCCGCGAGGACCCGATCCCCTCCGCCGCGGGATCTCGTCGCCGGCATCCTCCACTGCAGCACCAGCTACCACAGGCCCCTGGTGAGCATCACACGTTCCCCCGCAGCTTATGCACTAGATGTCGAAGCCCGGGATCCCTCCTAGCCCTTGGAACACGCGCACGCCGGAGTTGATAGTCACCCCGAGCCGCCCTCACCGTCGATACACCCTAATCGTGCCCAAATTCACCGCCTCGAGTGCCCAGATGCGTTCGTGGTGCCCAGCCCTAGCTCCCGAGCCTGATGTCGTCCAGATCCGAGCCTGGAGCACGAAGTTGGGCTATCTCCGGCGAGGCGCCGCCGCGGGAAGGAAGCTCCGGTGACCTCCACCGCCGCCGGACCCTCTCCCTCTTTTGAGCCGTCCGATCTGTGGCCAGTGGGTAGGATTAGATCCTTAGCCCCTTGATCCTGACCGTAGGATCGTGATCCAGCGGATGTGTTTCTCTCGTACCGGTTCGCACTTGTCTTAAATCCCGGCCGTCCATCCTTGATCCGGCGCGCGGGATTGTATTCTCTTTATGTTAGGCTCTGGTGCGTTAGATCCCGATCGGATGGATGAGAATCAAGCGTACCCCTTCGTGAGATGAATCTAATCCGAGCCGTAGAGAGTAGATCCAAGGGCCCAGAACCGGAGATACCGCTTCAGCCAGTCTTTTTGCTAAAGAGCCCTCGGGTTTTTCTGGAATTAACCCACCGTCCACCCCTAGTTCAAAAAGTATTTTCAGACAGGTCCTTTTCTTCCCGGTTGACCCCCTGAGCTTCCTGGATTTTGAGTCCGCGGTCCATATCTTGGGTTTTCTCGTGCTAGCCCCTATATCTACCCTTTAATTACGTTTAGGTCCTCAGTTTGCACACAGAACCCCCTGGAAGTTCTGTTTTTCTCGCAAACAGGTCCCTGGATCTTGTTTTAAGCGTAGTTTTCGTGTTTTAGCTCCGTTTTAGGTGTTCTTTATATCCACGCGATCGTTGTAAAGCGTAGAATAGTTCTAGGCCAATTTTGTGTGCTGTTCTATTGTATTGGTGTACTGTTTCTTATATTTTGCTATTGTTTGCATGTGTGTGCATGTGTGGCCCATGTATTGCTGATACGATCGTGAGTAGACGTCGAGCCACCGGAGCAGTACCAGGAGCAGCCATCTTCCGAGCAGTTCGAGCAGCAGCCGGGGGAGTACGAGGAAGGCAAGTATAACATGAACATCCTATCACTTTTAATACAATTTCATATTGCATTTTAATACTGTATGCCTATAAGGACTTTCCTAGCCACTTTATATCCTTTATATGTCCTTTGGGTTGCATTTTGGTTAGTTGTGCTAGGTTGCTGCGCTATAACATATCTTGGTCCTTTTTAATTAATTTGCTAATGATCTTATGCAACTTAATTCTGGAGCCGACCCTCTGTGCTGTGTGCTTGAGTGGTTTGTGCGTCCTTAAAAATATGTTTTTGTAGAAACTTGGTTTAGGGGGCCAGCACGGTGCTTAGTGCTTGGCTGGCCACTCTCCATAAGGACCGGTTCATAGAGCGACAACCTGGGACAACCGCGCAACCACAAGACTGGAATGGGACGGTCTTGACTTACTAATTAGGTCGTGTTGGTTCGGGAGTAACTTACCTGCGTGGATAAGAGGGGTGGTAAGCTTCAATGGTCCCTGCTCCTCCGGCTTGGTCTGTGCTGTGTGTCTTGTACCCCCGGAGGTGGGCCCCATCATCGCTGATCCAGAATCCTTAGCGGTTACACCTTACCAACGTGATCCTTTGTAACGGTCTCGTAGTGTGCTTGCTAGCCATCTCACCTAAGGAAGTGTGATGAACAACTAGCGTAGCTCACGACTTGTGGGTAAAGTTGTGCAACCTCTCGAGAGAGTAAAACTGATATATCAGCTGTGCTCACAGTCATGAGCGGCCCAGATCCTCCTTTTGATTAGTGGGGTTATCAACCTTTGATTAGGGAGATTCCCCGGGTGGTTTTGGTTTGGATGGTTCTCAGTAGTTCTTAATTAATATTGATTAATTTATTATGCAATTGGGTTTAAGGTAACTCATCCACTTGTAGTAACTAGCTTTAATAAAATTTGCCAAGAATAAAAGCTAATGCAGTTGAGTCAGCTAGCCTAGAGCCTCATAGTTTGTGTTATACTTGTTGAGTACTAGTTTGTACTCACACTTGCCTCTCTACTCTTCTGTTCTATTTCGGATATCTCCAACTGCTGCTCAGTGCCCGGCAACGTGGAGGACTACGTCAGCGGCTTCGATGACTTCTAGGCGTTTGTCTCCCAGTCGACGTCCCTGTGGCGCCCAGCTCTTCATGTCTTCATTTTACGCTTCCGCATTCCTTGAACTGATTCTTGATTCAGTTGTAATAAAGATATTCAATTTATAATTTATACGCTTCTATTCATGACATGTGTTGTGATATCTTGATAATCTGTTGTATATATGCGTGACTTGATCCTGGCGCATATATGATTGCTCGATTTATGTTCTTATAAATCGGGTGTGACAGATTTTCTGTCACTCGCGTGATATAGGAATTGTGATGTTTACACTCATGTTATCACTATAAGGATGACGGACGAGAGTTTTGTGAGGTATCATGGTTGAAATGATACCCCGTCTGTGTTTTTGAAATGGATAAGGTCGCAGTGTGTGGTAGCGGTGGTTAAGCAATTGAAAGTACTAGCCACATGCCGTGAAATATGGTAAGCGGTAAGCCTAGTAACCAATCGGCCCGAGGAGTGGACATACCCCCCACCACATGTATTTGGTTCTTTTGGTTACTTGATTCGACGTGTAGGAATACGTGTTGCTGGGCAACCAGGAGTACAGGTTTTGTAGTCGCGTTACAGACGTACGTCCTGCACTTTGGAAGTGCGTATGATCCTGCAGTCGCTTGTGGTGGCCCTGATCCACGAGTCGGAATGAAAGGCAAACGGTTGCTTCGGAACGACCCTTTGGTGTTCCAAGCGTGTGTGTTAGGTTTACCCTTGCAAGGTTTTGAAATTCGATTAAGGAATCGTCCGTTTCTCGCGGAGATTGAGACTGCTTAATCCCTTTGCCACATAGAGTAACAAGAGCAACTTTGTGACTTTCAAAGATGATGTTTGATTAAAGATTCTACCATGTGTGAGTAGTTATAGGTGCTTACCTAGAATGGTTAATCAACTAGAATCTGAAAGCTAAAAGTTGAAAATAAGGATCTACTCTTTGTTGCTTTTCAGCTGAAAACCCTACCCAAAACCTGAAAAGCCTGCATAAGTCTAGATACATGGCTAAGTATACCATGAGCGGGTAAGTCTTGCTGAGTATTAGTATACTCAGCCTTGCTTTTGTTGATTTACTTCAGGTAATCTCCCTGATGAGCCAGCATTCATTAAACCGTGGCCCTACCCCCTGCCTGATGGTTGGTCCGTGGAGTGGGATCCGTCCCCGGCCAACACAGATTCCGCCGAGTGATATCGTGCTAGAGCTAGCATGATATCCGTAATAACGTCGTGTACAGTGTTCGTGTTTTCAAACTCCGCTGCTGTGACTTAAAACTTAAACTGTTTTGTAATAATGTCCCTCGTTGGACACTAATGTTACTTTTGTATGCATATGTAATATACCTGCCTGTGATGTAAAGTGTAATGGCTTTTATATCTCTGGACTCGCCTTCGTGCGAGGTACCTTGTTGGATCCTGCGTTCGGTGGTTTATCGGGACGTTACCCGACAGGCCAAAGGATTATACCGTTTGAAGCACGAGGTAGCTGTAACACCCTAAGGTAATTTCCTTAAATTTTAATGAATTTATTTTGGCTCAAATGAAATTTCCAAGGTTTTTCTCTAATTTTGTGGCATTTAAAGCAATTTATAACACAAGGAAATAAAATTAATTATAGAGTCAACTTGTTTGTGCATTCATGCTGGTGCATTGTTTTATTTGTGTTGGGTTTGAATTCAAACTTGTTTGAATTCAAATGGAATGGTTTGAATGGTTTGAGTGTGGAAAGGAAAAAGGAAAAGAATAGGGAAAAGAAGCAGCCCAACCCTCTCTCAGCCCGGCCCACTGCCCTCCCTTCCTTTTCCCCCTCGGGCCCTTTTCCCCCTCTCTCCCGCATGGGCCACGCGCCGGCCCACTTCCCTTTCCCCAGCCCGAGCGCCGCTCCTCTCCTTTCTTTCTCTGCCAGGCCGGCCCCGCGCGTCAGCTCCTTCTTCCCTTTTCTCCCTCTCTCCCCGGCGCGCAACGGCCTCCCCCGAAATCGCCGGCGAGCTGCTCTCCCCGGGCCCGCACGCCAGGGTAGCCTCGCCGCCCTACAAAGGGAATCTCCTGAGCCCAGAGTCCTAACCCTAGCTCTACGTCGCTCCGAGGACCCTCAGCTCTGCCGCCCCTTGCTCCGCCGTGTCTCCCTCTCTGCCTCACCGTCGGGCCGCTGCTCCGGAGCACCACCGACCCCGACAACCCCCGCACTCGCCTCACCTCACCACTGGGAGACTTCTCGAGCCCAGCACTTGAGCCCCGAACCTCTGCAGCATCGGAATTCCGCGAAGAACCACCGCCGGTGAGCCGTGCCGCCGCCCAAATTCCTTCGTCACCGGACGGTCTTAGGCTGCCCTGACCCTCTGGTTACCTCCGCAGGAGCTTCCCCGACCAGTCCGTGCGGCCAAGGGATCCCGAGCCTCTCTGCTGCCGCCTGTCCACGAGCGCCGCCCCGTTTCCTCCGCCGGTCGTCGTCGACTTCCCTATTCTGCTGCAGCCCTGGCCTCTACAACCCCTTGGTGAGCTCCTCCTCCATCCCCTGCTCCTTTTGCGCCAGTTGTCGTAGGCCGTAGGCCGCACCCGAGGCCGGAACGCGTGCGCCGCCGTTGCGCCGCTGACCCGAGCCGCCCTCGCCGTCGATACACCCTAACCGTGCCCAAATTCACCGCCTCGAGTGCCCAGATGCGTTCGTAGTGCCCAGCCCTAGCTCCCAGGCCTGATGTCGTCCAGATCTGAGCCCGGAGCACGAAGTTGAGCCATCTCCGACGAGGCGCCACCGCGGGAAGGAAGTTCCGGTGACCCCTCCGCCGTCCTGTGCGCCCTTTCGTCCTCAGCCGTGAGATTCCGGGATGAGTGGGTGAGATTAGATCGCAACCGTTTCTGTTGTGAGCCGTGGGATCGAGATCCGAGCACCCAGACTAAAGCGTACCGGTTCGGGCGTGAGGTAGATCTGAACCATCCAATCCCAGATGAGTGATCCGGATTCGAGGCAGCTAAGTATAGATCCGAACCTTTGGATCCAGATCCAGCGGTCGTGGTGCGCGCGTACCCCTTCGCGGGAGGGATCTAATCTGGGCCGTTAGGATTAGATCTGACGATCCAGATTAAAACATACCGCTTCAGCCCGCTTCTTTTGCTAAAGAGCCCTCGGGTTTTCTGAGAATCAACCCGCGCTCCCCTGTAGTTCAAAAATAATTACGATCAGGTCCTTTTCTTTCCCTTTGACCCCCTGAGCTTTCCAGGTTTCATGCCCGCAGTCCAGCCCTAGGGTTTTTAGCCATCTAGCCCCGGTGTCTACCCTTTAATCCTGTTTAGGTCCCTGGTTTTTGTCCAGAACCTCGGGAAGTTCTGTTTTTCTCGCAAATAGGTCCCTGGGTCTTGTTTCAAGCGTAGTTTTCACGTCTTAGCTCCGTTTTAAGCGTTCTTTATATCCACGCGATCGTTGTAATGCGTAGAATAGTTCTAGGCCAGTTTTATGTGCTGTTCTATTGTATTGGTGTACTGTTTCTTATATTTTGCTATTGTTTGCATGTGTGTGCATGTGTGGCCCATGTATTGCTGTTACGATCGTGAATAGACGTCGAGCCGCCGGAGCCGTACCAGGAGCAGCCATCTTCCGAGCAGTTCGAGCAACAGCCGGGAGAGTACGAGGAAGGCAAGTATAACATGAACCTCCTATCACTTTTAAATACAATTTCATACTGCATTTTAATACTGTATGCCTATAAGGATTTCCTAGCCACTTTTATCCCGTATATTATACCTTGGGTTGCATTTTGGTTAGTTGTGCTAGGTGCTGCGCTCTCACAATTGATCCTTTTTAATTAAATTGATTAATGGTCTTATGCAACTTAATTCTGAGAGTGGCCCTCTGTGCTGTGTGCTTGAGTGGCTCACATCTCCTTAAAAGATATTTTTATAGAAACTTGGTTTAGGGGGCCAGCACGGTGCTTAGTGCTTGGTTGGCCACTCTCCCTAAGGACCGGTTCATAGAGCGACAACCTGGGACAACCGCGCAACCACAAGACTGGAATGGGACGGTCTTGACTTACTAATTAGGTCGTGTTGGTTCGGGAGTAACTTACCTGCGTGGGCAAGAGGGGTGGTAAGCTTCAATGGTCCCTGCTCCTCCGGCTTGGTCTGTGCTGTGTGTCTTGTACCCCCGGAGGTGGGCCCCATCGTCGCTGATCCAGAATCCTTAGCGGTTACACCTTACCAACGTGTCCTTTGTAACGGTCTCGTAGTGTGCTTGCTAGCCATCTCACCTCAGGAAGTGTGATGAACAACTAGCGCAGCTGACGACTTGTGGGTAAAGTTGTGCAACCTCTCGAGAGTGTAAAACTGATATATCAGCTGTTCTCACAGTCATGAGCGGCCCAGATCCTCCTTTTGATTAGTGGGGTCATCAACCTTTGATTAGGGAGATTCCCCGGGTGGTTTTGGTTGGGATGGTTCTCAGTGGTTCTTAATTAATATTGATTAATTTCTTATGCAATTGGGTTATGGTAATTCATCCACTTGTAGTAATTAGCTTTAATAAAATTTGCCAAGACTAAAAGCTAATGCAGTTGAGTCAGCTAGCCTAGAGCCTCATAGTTTGTGTTATACTTGTTGAGTACGAGTTTGTACTCACACTTGCCTCTCTACTCTTCTGTTCTACTTCGGATATCTTCGACTGCTGCTCAGCGCCCGGCAACGTGGAGGACTACGTCAGTGGCTTTGATGACTTCTAGGTGTTTGTCTCCCAGTCGACGTCCCTGTGGCGCCCAGCTCTTCATGTATTCATTTACGCTTCCGCATTCCTTGAACTGATTCTTGATTTAGTTGTAATAAAGATATCATTTTATAATTTATACGCTTTTATTCGTGACATGTGTTGTGATATCTTGATAATCTGTTGTATATATGCGTGACTTGATCCTGGCGCATATATGATTGCTCGATTTATGTTCTTATGAATCGGGTGTGACAGTAGCCCTCAAAGAGGACTCGCGTACTTGAGCCGGTGTAATTCAGATTGGTTCTGCCACAGCTGGTATCAGAGCTAACAAATGTACCTTGGAGATATATTTAGCCTTAAAAGTAATTTATAGTATAAAATTTGACTAATCAAGTATTTGCGAACTACGTTGGGTTCGTTAAGGCTTATGTATAGTACGTAAAGCCCTAGGGTGATGTTATTAAGGGAATTAGAGGTGGCTGTAATATATATATATATATAACTTTAACTCCCAGCATTACTTTCCTGCCAAAACTTAAATTTATGCACAACCCAACCTTACTTTCTGTAACGACACCTTCGATCGTGAGGTAAGAAAGTAAGGATCCTCAGCCAACTGAGGGAGCTTGGCCTTCCTGTCGGTGATGCGAACCGAACGCTGTTTCTCAAGCAGTGGCTTACTTGAGATGCTGCCAATGTACCAACTTTGGTTGACTATATTGGGAGTAGATGGTTCGGCGCAGGGTATGGCGATCGCTGTTCATACCCCCGCATTTTGCGGTACCCCCGTGAATACGTTGTTTCGATAACGTATGTTAACGTTGTCTGTACGGCGGTAATTGTACAGATGCTATTTCTATAGTGAGCAGTAATGAATGGGGACGCTTTTATGACATGCTGGCATGAAAGGTTCATTGGACATATATATATTGTGGTTTTCTGCAGGTACACTAACCACGATTACGAAACTAGGACGGATAGAACTTATCGACTAGTTAATAGAGAGAGACGTATTTATATTATGCCACCGTAACTAACCACGTAAGACCAAGATTACTTGGCAGTTATTTTTGTTTGTGAGATCGAATAGTGCGTGCATGCATAATACATTAATCAACAAAATGGATCTTTAATTTTGTTGCTTTAAGAAATAGGTAACATGTTGGTATTTCTTAGTTTGGGTAAATAGCAATCTTTAGCTGAGTCCCTTAAGTATCCATCTGATTTCCAGCCTTTGCTATTATCAGAATCAACTATCTTAATCCATTTACCATGTGAGCTTTCCGCAAGGTAAATATATCTTACCATTTGCATTGTTGTCGCAGATGGCTGCTCCTTCCAATGCCTTTTGGGATCAAGAGGGGCACTTTTGTGACACTCAGGTAATTAGTTGGGTTATACCTTAGATTTTAAGCATGTTTGTATGTTCAAAGTTTGGCAAAAATATACTTTATGTAAGCAATGCTATGAAAGAAAGGATGTTTATGTAATTAATATTAATTAAAGGTCCTTTTATGCAAAATGGATGAGGAATGAGGGAAAAGTTTAAAAGCATAAGGGTTATTTTGCAAAAAGTAGTATCTGTGGTCAAATTGTAAAAATATATGAGAAATTACCATAGGAGGTATATGTAAAAGTAATTTTACTTAGGGATTTACATAAAACATGAAATTATTACTAAGTTCATTTTAACTCAAAAACTATTGCTCAATTGCAGATGAACCTTAAAGAGAAGTTGTAGGTTTTGAAAAACCATGCACTTTTGATTTTTGGACCATCTTCATTTGAGCATTGGTTTAAAAGTTACAAGCCCTTTACAGTAAGGCCCCTGTCTTTCTCTGAAATCACAGATTAGTCCTTGAGTCAGTTCATCCCTTCTTCCTCAGGCGCTCTGCCCCCCCCTGCTCTGCCTCTCCTGCTCAACTGCCGCCGGCGTAATGCGCCGCCCTAGCTCGCCGCCGGCCACCTTCTGCACCCCGCCCACGTGTTGCCTTCTTGCTCCTCACCGCCCTAGCTTCCTGCTGCTGGCACCCCCACCCGAGCGCCACGATACCCCTCGGCCGCCAACACCGCACGCCAGAGTGCCTGCCGCCGCCGCAATTGCCACTGGCTCGCCTTATCCCTTCCTCTCTTCTGCCCCGTAGCGCCGGCAACTCCAAGTCAATCTGTTTCCCCCGCTTATTTGCTCGCCAAACCCCTGTCCTCAACCCGTTTTCCCCTTTTCTTCTTCCCTGTGTCACCGGAGCCGCCCGCTTTTCTCACCGGCATACGCCGCAACCACCACGCCTCGCCCAAATTCCGCCAATCCAGAGCTTCCCCACCTCCTCCTCTTGCTCCCCGTCGTGATCCACACCAACCCCGGCCCTCCCCCTCACCGGAATCGCTCCACCCCGAGCCGCCCCTCCATTTGCGCCGCCGTGCTCGACTCCACCGTCGACAGCCTGCCTCGCCACTCCTCCGACCAATCCATGTAAGGGAATCGCTTCCCCATGTCCCAGTGGTGCTCATGCGCGCGCTAGACCCCCTTGTTCGCCGGCCGTTCGCCGGGAACGGCGTCGCGCCGCCACGGCCGCCGCCCCTTCTCGTCGCCGGCCGGATTTCCCCTTTGTCTGTTGGATCCCGTCTTGCCCTTTGTGCTTGCCTCGTCCCCCTGGTCGTGCTTGACCGGCCCCTCGCCGCCGGCAACCTCGCCGCCGGTGGGAACACGCCGGAGGCCGAGCCTCCAGCCATGTCGAGGCCGGACAAGGGCCTATTTGTGAGAAGAACATATCTTGCAGGGACCCCTGTGCAAATATTCGAGACCCCCCCCCTAAAGCTTCTGTTATTTCATGTGAATTTGATTCCCTGTCTTGTAAAATTCATAACAATTCACAGAAAAATCTAAAAATAGTGAAACCAATTTTGTTAGAAAGTAAATTTCAAACTCTATGATTTTTGTTAATGGAGTGTAGTGTGAAACAAAATACTTTTGCCTTTACTTTAAATCTAAGATCAAGGGGTAATTCACACTTGACCTTGTCATTTCATGCTCTATTGTTTTTTTTCTCAAAGTTTAGCATGAATATTCTTTAAGCCCTAAGTAACCTTGTGCAATTTCAAACTCAATATTTAGTCTAAACTTAACATCTTTAATTTGAGCTTTCAAATTTAAAATAAACCTAATGTATAACCTATTCTAAATGGAATCTTAGTATTCACTAATGTAATGTTTTATAATCCTAATATATAATCAAGTTTCTATGATCTTTTATTTAAAGTTTTGAAATCAAATTTTAGTTTATTTCAAATTTAACCCAAAGGTTTAATTTATATTACAATAAAATTTTACCATATCTTATAAATGGTGTTTCAAATCTAAACCCTCGTTATTCTATACATGTTTGTGTACTAATTAGATGTGATATAATATTTAAATTTTAAATTTAAAATTCACCTCATTAATGTATCGCATTTCATATAGAATCAACGACACTCGACGACGGGGACTACGAATTGGTCCTAGGACAAGACCAAGGCTTTCCAGAAGACCCAGCACAAGTCGTCGAAGGACTAACTGAAGCTCCGAACCCGAGTTCGGAAATCTCTGACTCTCCTGCCCCTACCCCTACTCCCGAAGGCAAGCCCCGGACATATCCCATTATTTTATTTACACTGCAATCTATGCTTATCTATATTATATCCTGCATTAAGTCTAGGAGTTGAAGTGAAACCCTAGACGCATGAATCCTAGGAATCCAATGTAATGCTCCCGAGTCCTTATCGGATAGATGCTCCGCTAATAGGACCGGTAGAAGTCGAGTGATCTCCTGTCACTCGCGCGATATAGGAGTTGCATGTTTACATTACTGCAACCACTATAAGGATGACGGACAGGGTCATGTGCTGTGTCATGACCTGGAAGTTTACCCTGTCTGTTTCGATAAAAAAATTTTAAGACCGAAATGTTGGTAGTGGTGGTTAAGTTTTTGAAAGTACTAGCCACATACCGCGAAATATGGTAAGCGGCAAGCCTAGTAACCAATCGGCCCGGCAAGTGGACATACCTGCCACCACTCGATTTTATGTTATGTTCACACGCACCGACGTGCGGGAGTGCGTTCTGCAAGGCAGACAGGAATACGGGTTTTGTAGTCGCGCTACAGACGTATGTCCTGTACACATTGGGTGTGCGTACGGTCCTGCAGTCGCTTGTGGTGGACCTGATCCACGACCCGGAATGAAAGGCAAACGGTTGCTTGGGAATGATCGTTGGATCTTCCGAGCGTGTGAGTTAGGTTTACCTTGCAAGGTTAAATTCGATTCGAATCGTCCGCCTCTCACGATGCTTGAGACTGCTTATCCCTTCTGCCACATTGAGTAATAAGAGTAATTGTTGATGAGATAATCTTGATGGATGATAATCACTACCTTGCTTGTTCAGTATAGGTGCTAACCTAGAATGGCTAATCAAATTAGAATCTGAAAGCTAAAATTTGAAAGTAGTTCATACTTTTTGTTGCTTTTCAGCTGAAAATGAACCTAGAGCCTTTACAACAACTTCATGAGTCTAGTTATGGGCTAAGTATACCCAATCCCGGGTAAGCCTTGCTGAGTATTAGAATACTCAGCCTTGCCAATGTTTGTTTCAGGTATAACCTACGAGAACCCCACGGACAACCTTGGGTGGCCTACGTCCGTTCCATTTGGCTGGTCCGTGGAGTGGGACCCGTCCCCGGCCGGCACTGACCCTCCGGAGTGACACCAGGCCCCGGGCTAGGCTTGGTGTTTGCCTTCGCGACGTCTGTAGTCGCATAAAACTTTTTCTTCCGCTGTGAGTTGGACAAGCTGTTATGCTTGTCAGTTGAACATGGTTATGTATAAGTTTACCTATCTTTGAAACTCGTTTGTAATAATGTATGTATGGTTGTAAAATTAAAAGTTGATGAGCTATTCTGTGATGTGACCTCGCCTTCGTGCGAGATAAACCTGCTTCGATCCTGCTGAACCGTGGTTGTATCGGGCGGAGACCCGACAGACCAAAGGATTGTTCCGTTTGAAGTGCGTTAAGCTGATTGCGGATTGTGCGGCGGTCAATAACGCACTTGAGCCGGAATAATTCAAGCGGTTCTGCCACAGCTGGTATCAGAGCTGTAGGTTTATCTTTACATCTAGAATAGCTCTTAAAAGGTGTTTTCTGGATAACAGTTTGCCAACAAATGAGTTTACAAAATACGTTGGATCCGTTAAGGTTGTGCTTAGAACGTAAAGCCCTAAGGGTTTATATGGGAAAGTATCAGGTGGCTAATGGTATCTATATATATGTATAGGTAGATCTGACTTGCAGCACTACTTTCTGTCAAAACTTAAATTTCTGCACAACCCAACCTTACTTCCTGTAACGACATCTACGAACGGAGGTAAGAAGGTAAGGATCCTCAGCCAACTGAGGGAGCTTGGCCTTCCCGTCGGTGATGCGAACCGAACGCTGTTTCTCAAGCAGTGGCCTACTTGAGATGCTGCCAATATACCAACTTAGGTTGATTATATTGGGAGTATATGGTTCGGCGCAGGGTATGGCGATCGCTGTTCATACCCCCGCATATTGCGGTACCCCCGTGAATACGTTGTTTCGATAACGTATGTTAACGTTGTCTGTACGGCGGTAATTGTACAGATGCTGTTTCTATAGTGAACAGTAATGTTTGGGGACGCTTTCATGTCGTGCTGCCATGAAAGGTTCACGAGATATATATATCTGTGTTTTCTTCTGCAGGTACACTAACCACGTTCACGCTATTAGGACGCGTAGGATTTACCGACTAGTTATATATAGTGAGAGACGTATGGTTATGCCACCGAAATTGACTACGTAAGTCCGAAAATATTCGGCAGTTGTTTTGGTTGTGAGGGCGAGTAGCGCGTGCATACATCTTTTCTCAATGAAAGAATTTTATACATCATAGATATGCCATTTGTTTTTGGAATGGGGTAATGAAGAGTTAAGGATAGCTTTAAGTTGGGTATCTTATATGGGATCTTAGTTTTCCATCTGATTTCCAGCCTTTGCTGTTATCAAATTGGTTATCTTGATCTGTTTATCTTGTATTCTCCTAACAAGATAACAAGTTTTACCATTTGCATCCTGGTCGCAGATGGCAGCACCTTCCAATGTTTTCTGGGATCCGGAAGGGCATCTCCACACCAATGCCCTTCACTGGGAGGGTTTTCCCCGCTTGCTATGGGAATCTTTGCAGGCTTTCCATTATACAGAACCCCCTCAGTACGACGCTGTTGAACATGTGGAAGACGGAATCCATAGGGCCTATGTTAGGATGAGTATACCTCAGCATCCTTTCCGTTCACGATGGCAGCCTATTGAGATCAGTACGACGGGCTACAGAATTATGGACACCATTGAAGCAGCGGCCCTAGAAGCCATTTATGCCTTTTGCAGTCAACACCCCGAGGAAGTTGTAGGACGACCTATAGGTTTGTTCGCCACAACAGATCCTAGTGAAGTGGAGCAAGATCTCAGAATAATTCCTGAAAGTCATAGGCTGGAAGGTCCACCAGAAGAAGTGGTGCAAGGAATGAGACGTTATACGAGTATACAATACCACTATCATATGTTGCTACGCCGTGAAATAAGCCATCTGATCACTGCTGCGCGAAGTTTTCACGGAGACGCTGCCAGGTACTTTACCCAGGCCGATCAACTTCAAGCAGTGGTACTTGAGAAGAATGGAATAATCGCTACTCAAAACGAGACCATCCATCATCGTGAAGATCAGATCAACGAGAGTGATCACATAATCACTCAGCGGGATACTGTTATTGAATTTCTACAGGCACAAGTTCAAGATCTGATCCTTGCAGTGGATGATGCTCAAGCTCAGATTGAAGAATTGCAGCAGCCCCCGATTCCTCCCGTTGCACCTGCAGCACCTGAAGCTGAAGAGGAAGATCCCGAGGAGATCGAAGGAGTCTCCGAACTTGATTCTGAGCATGGGGATCCAGTCGTCAGTCCCCATCATTCCTCCTCTGGAAGCCAGTCATCAGTGGGCAATTTTGATGACTTTTAGTCATAGTGACAGCGTGGTGGATTAGATGTAATAAATGTATAAGATGTAACATAAGTAGTGGGTAGAACATCTAGTTATAAAGCCACTTGTTGTATATGTGGCATGTATTTTTGGGTAAAAGTTTGTAACCTTGGGAGTGTACTGATGTAAGATAGTAGTATCTTTATAGTAATCCAAATCCTAAGTTTCGGTTATCCTGCTCAACATCTGTGTACCTGTTATAAGTAGATTGAATGGAGCATATGCATTACATTTCAGCTGGATAAATTGCATATTATCTGAAATTGGAGCAAGATTATGGTTGATAATGGATGTCTCCTCTATTTCAGATGGTTGGAGCTACTCGAGGAACCCCGGAAGGATTCCGGGCAGGACAACCTGGTAGTTCTCAGCAACCACCACCGCCACCTCCGAACTTGGCCGAGGTTATGGCCCGGCAAACCGAGCTTCTAAATCAACTTGTACAAGCTCAGATGGGCCATTTCCAGCAGCAACCTCGAGGCCGAGGAGAACCTCTATCGGCCACTTATCAAGACTTTCTCAGCACCCAACCTCCACTATTCCACAAGGCCGAGGAGCCTTTAGATGCGGATGCCTGGTTGCGGACCATTGAGTCCAAGTTCGCCTTATTGTCCGCTCCATGTTCAGAGGAGAACAAAGTGCTCTTCGCCGCCCAGCAACTTCGAGGCCATGCACGTCTTTGGTGGGACCAGTTTCATGCAATGCAACCCGCCGAACACGTGGTCATTTGGGATGAGTTTCGGACTGCATTCCGCGCACATCATATACCAGCAGGACTCATTGAGCGGAAGCTCAATGAATTTCTAAGCCTGACCCAAGGTACCCGTACGGTTACACAGTATGCACAGGTTTTCAATCACCTGTGCCAGTATGCGGGATCACATGCGGACACTGATGCCCGCAAATGTGATCGCTTCCGTCGAGGCCTAAACACCAAGCTCAAAGAATGGTTGAATTTAGTGAAGGCCAATGATTTCAATGAGTTGGTCAACATGGCCATAACTCAAGAAGATTGCATTGCCGCCCACAGGGCGGAAAAGAAACGAAAAGCACCCACAGGGCCTGCAACTCCACAGACGCCGCGGTATCGGCTGGTTCCGAGCAATGCCCCTCGAGTTCCGTCTCGAGGCAATATATCTGGCAGATGGGTAGCCCGACCTCCCCAACAAGCACAATTCAATCGACCACCCCTGCCACAAAATCAGCAACAACCTCAACAAGGTCCACGACCGAGCTTTCCGCCAGCTACTCCAGGAAACAGCAGTTATCGTTGTTTCAATTGCGGAAGCCCGTCCCACTTCATTAAGGACTGCCCTCAACCTAGGAAATCATTCCAAGGGCAAACATCTAATCCGAATTATAAGGGTAAGGGTAAGAGACAAGTGGTGCAAGTCCGACAAGGGAGGGTGAATCTCACTACACTCTCCGAACTTCCTGAAGGAGCACCGATAATGACGGGTACATTTTCTATCAATCGTTATCCCGTTATTATTCTTTTTGATACTGGAGCTACCCATAGTTTTATCAGTATGGATTGTGGGGTTAGAGTGGGCATGGATATTTGTACTATAAGTGAAACTTACAAGATTGTAACTCCTGGTGGTAAGACTATGTCTAATCAAATGTGTAGGAAGGTACCGATTCAACTGGGTAGTCATCTAATCAAAACAGATCTGCTAGCACTAGACTTAAAGGGGATAGATGTTCTCTTAGGAATGAACTGGATGGCGCAGCACCATGTGTCCTTAGATATCTCTTCTCGTACTGTGAACATAGGTTCACCGGAGAATGAACCTATTATCCTTTATCTTCCGCAACCAAAATCCTTTAACTCTTGCACCTATGCCATATCTAAGGTCAAACTTGAAGATATTCCAGTCGTCTGTGAATATCCAGATGTTTTTCCAGATGACTTACCTGGAATGCCTCCAGGCAGAGATATCGAGTTCATTATAGAACTTCAACCTGGTACAGCCCCTATTTCTAAGAGACCTTATCGTATGCCTCCTAATGAGTTGGCCGAATTAAAAACTCAACTCCAAGATCTCTTAGATAAAGGTTTCATTCGCCCGAGTGCATCACCATGGGGTTGTCCGGCCTTATTTGTGAAAAAGAAAGATAATAGCTTAAGGCTGTGTGTTGATTATCGTCCTCTCAATGCGGTAACTATCAAAATAAGTACCCTCTACCCCGCATTGATATCCTCTTTGATCAATTAGCCGGAGCTAAAGTGTTTTCTAAAATAGATCTTCGTTCCGGCTACCACCAAATTAAGATTCGGCCCAGTGATGTTCCAAAAACCGCCTTCTCCACTCGGTATGGTCTATACGAGTATCTTGTCATGTCGTTTGGTCTCACTAATGCCCCAGCCTATTTCATGTACCTCATGAATTCTGTTTTCATGCAAGAGCTCGACAAATTTGTCGTGGTCTTCATTGATGACATCTTGATCTACTCAAAAACTCCAAAAGATCATGCTAAGCATCTCCATGTCATCCTTCAGCGATTAAGAGACCATCGCCTATATGCCAAATTCTCTAAATGTGAGTTTTGGCTAGATACAGTCAAATTTCTGGGCCATACCATTTCTGGTGACGGAATATCCGTCGATCCCAGTAAAGTACAAGAAGTGATGGACTGGAAACCTCCGACCTCCGTCCATCAAATTCGTAGTTTTCTCGGTCTAGCTGGCTATTATCGCCGTTTTATTCCTGACTTTTCCAGAATAGCCAAACCTATGACCGAACTACTAAAGAAAGGTGTAAAATTTTCCTGGGATCAAAAATGCGAAGATGCATTTCATATTCTCAGAAATCATCTTACGACTGCTCCAGTCTTAGCTCAACCAGATGTCTCAAAACCTTTTGACATCTACTGTGATGCATCGGGAACTGGACTTGGTTGTGTACTTATGCAAGACAACTGAGTAATTGCATATGCATCACGAGCACTTAGGGTTCATGAACAAAACTACCCTACTCATGATCTCGAACTTGCAGCGGTTATTCATGCCCTAAAGATCTGGAAACACCATCTAATGGGTACGAAATGCCATATCTATACTGATCATAAAAGCCTCAAGTACATCTTTACCCAGGCAGATTTAAATATGAGGCAAAGACGCTGGCTAGAACTTATTAAAGATTATGATTTGGAGGTCCATTACCATCCAGGCAAGGCCAATGTCGTTGCAGATGCCCTTAGTCGCAAAGCACATTGTTCTTGCCTATCCATTGAAGCATTTAATGAAACTCTCTGTTGGGAAATGAATAAACTTAATCTAGAGATCGTTTCCCAAGGTGACTTAAACCATATCTCGGTTGAAGCCACACTCAGAGATAATATTGTTCTAGCACAACAGCGTAATGAAGGGGTTAAAATCATCAAGCAGAAAATAACCCAAGGTGAAGGGAAGTATAAGTGCTTCCGAGTAGATCCTGAAGGAGTTTTATGGTTCAATGAGCGTATTGTTGTACCAAAAGACCATAAACTCCGAAAACAAATAATGGATGAGGCCCATCTATCCAAATTCTCTATACATCCTGGCAGTACAAAAATGTATCAGGATCTGAAACAGAATTTTTGGTGGACTCGTATGAGACGAGAAATAGCTAAGTATGTGTCAGAATGTGACATCTGCCAAAGAGTCAAAGCCAGTCATTTGAAGACTGCTGGTATTCTTCAACCTCTACCCATTCCCTCGTGGAAGTGGGAGGATATCAGTATGGACTTTATTGTTGGCCTACCCAACACTTCTCGGAGGCATGACTCTATTTGGGTAATCGTTGATCGATTAACCAAGACGGCACATTTTCTCCCTGTGCATACCACATATAATGCTAAAAGGTATGCTGAGATTTATCTGGATCAGATTATTCGACTCCATGGAGTACCTAAAACGATCATTTCAGATCGTGGAGCGCAATTTGTCGCTAGGTTCTGGGAGCAACTTCATGAGGCTCTTGGGACTAAATTAATTCGAAGCTCCGCCTATCATCCTCAAACGGATGGGCAAACTGAGCGAATAAATCAGATTCTAGAAGATATGCTCAGAGCTTGTGTACTCCAATTTGACAAAAATTGGGATAAGTACTTGTCGCTAGCAGAATTCTCTTATAACAATAGCTATCAGACAAGTATTAAAATGGCCCCATTTGAAGCATTATACGGTCGCCGATGCCAAACTCCTTTGAATTGGTCACAAACCGGCGAACGTAAAATTTTTGGACCCGATCTAGTTGTAGAAGCAGAGGATAAAGTCAAGCTTATCCAGGACAATCTAAAGGCCGCCCAATCTCGACAGAAAAGCTACGCTGATATACGAAGAAGACCATTACAGTTTTATGTCGGAGACTTCGTATATCTTCGAGTATCTCCCATTCGAGGTGTTCAAAGATTCGGTGTAAAAGGGAAACTTGCTCCTCGATACATCGGACCCTTTGAAATCCTTGAAATTTGTGGACCTGTAGCTTATCGTCTCCAACTTCCTTCTCAATTAGCGGCCATCCATAACATCTTTCATGTATCCCAACTCAGAAAGTGTGTTAAAATCCCCACCGAGATCATCGATTCTCAAGCTATCGAAATCGAACCAGATCTGACCTATACAGAACAACCTATCAGAATTCTCGACACGAAAGAAAGAAGTACCAGAAGAAAAACCACTAAAATGTACAAGGTTCAATGGAACCATCATACAGAGGAAGAGGCAACGTGGGAAACCGAATCTTATCTTCAACACCACTTTCCCGATTTCTTCTAAATCAATCTTCGAGCTTGGTCTTTCTATCTCATCCTGCTTCAGAATCTCGGGACGAGATTCTTTTTAGGGGGGAAGGCTGTGACACTCAGGTAATTAGTTGGGTTATACCTTAGATTTTAAGCATGTTTGTATGTTCAAAGTTTGGCAAAAATATACTTTATGTAAGCAATGCTATGAAAGAAAGGATGTTTATGTAATTAATATTAATTAAAGGTCCTTTTATGCAAAATGGATGAGGAATGAGGGAAAAGTTTAAAAGCATAAGGGTTATTTTGCAAAAAGTAGTATCTGTGGTCAAATTGTAAAAATATATGAGAAATTACCATAGGAGGTATATGTAAAAGTAATTTTACTTAGGGATTTACATAAAACATGAAATTATTACTAAGTTCATTTTAACTCAAAAACTATTGCTCAATTGCAGATGAACCTTAAAGAGAAGTTGTAGGTTTTGAAAAACCATGCACTTTTGATTTTTGGACCATCTTCATTTGAGCATTGGTTTAAAAGTTACAAGCCCTTTACAGTAAGGCCCCTGTCTTTCTCTGAAATCACAGATTAGTCCTTGAGTCAGTTCATCCCTTCTTCCTCAGGCGCTCTGCCCCCCCTGCTCTGCCTCTCCTGCTCAACTGCCGCCGGCGTAATGCGCCGCCCTAGCTCGCCGCCGGCCACCTTCTGCACCCCGCCCACGTGTTGCCTTCTTGCTCCTCACCGCCCTAGCTTCCTGCTGCTGGCACCCCCACCCGAGCGCCACGATACCCCTCGGCCGCCAACACCGCACGCCAGAGTGCCTGCCGCCGCCGCAATTGCCACTGGCTCGCCTTATCCCTTCCTCTCTTCTGCCCCGTAGCGCCGGCAACTCCAAGTCAATCTGTTTCCCCCGCTTATTTGCTCGCCAAACCCCTGTCCTCAACCCGTTTTCCCCTTTTCTTCTTCCCTGTGTCACCGGAGCCGCCCGCTTTTCTCACCGGCATACGCCGCAACCACCACGCCTCGCCCAAATTCCGCCAATCCAGAGCTTCCCCACCTCCTCCTCTTGCTCCCCGTCGTGATCCACACCAACCCCGGCCCTCCCCTCACCGGAATCGCTCCACCCCGAGCCGCCCCTCCATTTGCGCCGCCGTGCTCGACTCCACCGTCGACAGCCTGCCTCGCCACTCCTCCGACCAATCCATGTAAGGGAATCGCTTCCCCATGTCCCAGTGGTGCTCATGCGCGCGCTAGACCCCCTTGTTCGCCGGCCGTTCGCCGGGAACGGCGTCGCGCCGCCACGGCCGCCGCCCCTTCTCGTCGCCGGCCGGATTTCCCCTTTGTCTGTTGGATCCCGTCTTGCCCTTTGTGCTTGCCTCGTCCCCCTGGTCGTGCTTGACCGGCCCCTCGCCGCCGGCAACCTCGCCGCCGGTGGGAACACGCCGGAGGCCGAGCCTCCAGCCATGTCGAGGCCGGACAAGGGCCTATTTGTGAGAAGAACATATCTTGCAGGGACCCCTGTGCAAATATTCGAGACCCCCCCCCCTAAAGCTTCTGTTATTTCATGTGAATTTGATTCCCTGTCTTGTAAAATTCATAACAATTCACAGAAAAATCTAAAAATAGTGAAACCAATTTTGTTAGAAAGTAAATTTCAAACTCTATGATTTTTGTTAATGGAGTGTAGTGTGAAACAAAATACTTTTGCCTTTACTTTAAATCTAAGATCAAGGGGTAATTCACACTTGACCTTGTCATTTCATGCTCTATTGTTTTTTTTCTCAAAGTTTAGCATGAATATTCTTTAAGCCCTAAGTAACCTTGTGCAATTTCAAACTCAATATTTAGTCTAAACTTAACATCTTTAATTTGAGCTTTCAAATTTAAAATAAACCTAATGTATAACCTATTCTAAATGGAATCTTAGTATTCACTAATGTAATGTTTTATAATCCTAATATATAATCAAGTTTCTATGATCTTTTATTTAAAGTTTTGAAATCAAATTTTAGTTTATTTCAAATTTAACCCAAAGGTTTAATTTATATTACAATAAAATTTTACCATATCTTATAAATGGTGTTTCAAATCTAAACCCTCGTTATTCTATACATGTTTGTGTACTAATTAGATGTGATATAATATTTAAATTTTAAATTTAAAATTCACCTCATTAATGTATCGCATTTCATATAGAATCAACGACACTCGACGACGGGGACTACGAATTGGTCTTAGGACAAGACCAAGGCTTTCCAGAAGACCCAGCACAAGTCGTCGAAGGACTAACTGAAGCTCCGAACCCGAGTTCGGAAATCTCTGACTCTCCTGCCCCTACCCCTACTCCCGAAGGCAAGCCCCGGACATATCCCATTATTTTATTTACACTGCAATCTATGCTTATCTATATTATATCCTGCATTAAGTCTAGGAGTTGAAGTGAAACCCTAGACGCATGAATCCTAGGAATCCAATGTAATGCTCCCGAGTCCTTATCGGATAGATGCTCCGCTAATAGGACCGGTAGAAGTCGAGTGATCTCCTGTCACTCGCGCGATATAGGAGTTGCATGTTTACATTACTGCAACCACTATAAGGATGACGGACAGGGTCATGTGCTGTGTCATGACCTGGAAGTTTACCCTGTCTGTTTCGATAAAAAAATTTTAAGACCGAAATGTTGGTAGTGGTGGTTAAGTTTTTGAAAGTACTAGCCACATACCGCGAAATATGGTAAGCGGCAAGCCTAGTAACCAATCGGCCTGGCAAGTGAACATACCTGCCACCACTCGATTTTATGTTATGTTCACACGCACCGACGTGCGGGAGTGCGTTCTGCAAGGCAGACAGGAATACGGGTTTTGTAGTCGCGCTACAGACGTATGTCCTGTACACATTGGGTGTGCGTACGGTCCTGCAGTCGCTTGTGGTGGACCTGATCCACGACCCGGAATGAAAGGCAAACGGTTGCTTGGGAATGATCGTTGGATCTTCCGAGCGTGTGAGTTAGGTTTACCTTGCAAGGTTAAATTCGATTCGAATCGTCCGCCTCTCACGATGCTTGAGACTGCTTATCCCTTCTGCCACATTGAGTAATAAGAGTAATTGTTGATGAGATAATCTTGATGGATGATAATCACTACCTTGCTTGTTCAGTATAGGTGCTAACCTAGAATGGCTAATCAAATTAGAATCTGAAAGCTAAAATTTGAAAGTAGTTCATACTTTTTGTTGCTTTTCAGCTGAAAATGAACCTAGAGCCTTTACAACAACTTCATGAGTCTAGTTATGGGCTAAGTATACCCAATCCCGGGTAAGCCTTGCTGAGTATTAGAATACTCAGCCTTGCCAATGTTTGTTTCAGGTATAACCTACGAGAACCCCACGGACAACCTTGGGTGGCCTACGTCCGTTCCATTTGGCTGGTCCGTGGAGTGGGACCCGTCCCCGGCCGGCACTGACCCTCCGGAGTGACACCAGGCCCCGGGCTAGGCTTGGTGTTTGCCTTCGCGACGTCTGTAGTCGCATAAAACTTTTTCTTCCGCTGTGAGTTGGACAAGCTGTTATGCTTGTCAGTTGAACATGGTTATGTATAAGTTTACCTATCTTTGAAACTCGTTTGTAATAATGTATGTATGGTTGTAAAATTAAAAGTTGATGAGCTATTCTGTGATGTGACCTCGCCTTCGTGCGAGATAAACCTGCTTCGATCCTGCTGAACCGTGGTTGTATCGGGCGGAGACCCGACAGACCAAAGGATTGTTCCGTTTGAAGTGCGTTAAGCTGATTGCGGATTGTGCGGCGGTCAATAACGCACTTGAGCCGGAATAATTCAAGCGGTTCTGCCACAACTTTCACACCAATGCTTTACATTGGGAAGGGTTTCCTCGTCTCTTGTGGGAATCCTTAAGTCTGTTTCATTATACAGAGCCTCCTCAATACGATGGGGTGGAATATCGTGAAGAGGGAGTTCCTTGATGCTGGGTTAAGATGATAATTCCTCAACACCCTTTCCGCTCCTCATGGCATCCCATAGAAGTGGAAGTGGTTGGATATCGTCTGGTTGATACCCTTGAAACCGCTGCCTTGGAAGCTATCAAACTTTTCTGCAATCAACATCTAACAGAAGTTGCCGCATATCCTATTGGTTTATTTCCTACCATAGACCCTGGTAATTTGGAATGGAATTTTCGGACAGAGCATCTTGGCCATATGCTAGGAGATCTAGCTGAAGAAACGGTCCGTAGCCTTACCCGGTTCATGGATGTGCAGCATCATTACCAGATTCTGCTGCGTCATAGCATGGGTCAGTTAACTAGTGCGGCTCAAAGTCACTATCGGAATGCTGATCGCCAAGTTACTCAAATAGTGGAATTACAAGCCCTGGTGACTTAGAAGGATGAAATCATCGCAACACGGGATGAGACTATCCTTCATCGAGAAGATCAGATCAACGAGAGTGATCATATAATCACTCAGCGCGACACTGTTATTGAGTTCCTACAAGCACAAATCCTTGATCTGATACTTGAGGCTGATGATGCCCAGGCTCACATTGAGGAACTGCAGCAGCATCAGATACTTCCCGCTGCACCCGCAATGCCTGAAGAAGAAGAAGAAGATCCGGAAGAGATTGAGGGTGTTTCAGAGATTGACTCCGAGCATGGGGATCCTGTTCTTAGTCCCTATCACTCTCCCTCTGGCAGTCAGTTGTCTATAGGCAACTTCGACGATTTTTAGTTTAGCAAATCGTCGACTAGCTAGATGTAACTTGTGGAGAGTGTAATAACTTAGGTAGTGTGTAACTTAGCTAGATCTCATGCCATTTGTTGTAACATAGATGGCCTGCGTAGGGATCTTTCGGATGTGTGATGTGGAGAACGATCAGAATCAGTGTTGTAATATAAGTTTCCTGTTTTATCATCTTGATCACTATCCCTATGATTCTGAAATGAGATGATTGAATGGAGTGTATGCATTGTTTATCTAAGTCGTATATCTTCTGAAATTGGGAGTAAGGCTATATGGTTAATGATGGACGTCTCCTTTGTTTCAGATGGTTGGAGCCACGCGCGGAACCCCGGAAGGTTTCCGGGCAGATCAAGCCAGCGGTTCTCAACAACCGCCACCGCCACCTCCTAACCTTGCCGAAGTTATGTCTTGGCAAACTGAACTTCTCAACTTGCTGGTACAAGCACAACAAAACCAGCAATGTCAGCAGTTCCGAGGAGGTCGTGATGACCACAATCCTCCCATGGCTAGTTATCAGGATTTCATCAGTACTCAGCCTCCATTCTTCAGTAAAGCTGAAGAACCCTTGGATGCCGATGCTTGGCTCCATATCATTGAATCGAAGTTCGCTCTATTGACAATACCTTGTGCGGACTCAAGCAAAGCTTCCTTTGCCGCCCAGCAACTCCGTGGTGCTGCTCGGATCTGGTGGGATAATTTCTTCGCCATGCAACCTGCAGGGCATGTTATCACCTGGGATGAATTTCGGGCAGCCTTTAGAGCACATTATATTCCTGAAGGATTGCTGGAGCGGAAGTTGAATGAATTCTTGGCACTTACTCAAGGCACCAGTACAGTCCTGCAGTACGCACAGAATTTTAATTATCTGTGTCAATATGCGGGATATCATGCGGATAATGATGCCAAGAAACAAGATCATTTCCATCGAGGTCTTAATACCAAGCTCAAGGAACGCCTGAATCTTATGAGGGCTAAAACTTTCAGCGAGCTGGTTAATATGGCTTTAACTCAAGAAGATTGCATCATGGCACATCATGCTGAGATGAAAAGAAAGACCCCTACTGGACCCTCGAGTGCCCAATTACCGAGGTATCGAGTTTGTTCCCAATACACCGTTCAGAGCACCACAGCGGAATGCCCCAACCGGTAGATTGGTGTTCAGGCCGCTCCAACAGCAAGGAAGGTACAGACCTCCTGCTCCTCCGCAACAACTACAACAATCTGGCCCACGGCCAAATGTTCAACAAGTGCCACAGAGAAGCAGCAATTATCGCTGTTTCAATTGTGGAAGCGCAGATCATTTCATCAGAGATTGTCCGTGGCCCAAGAAACCTAATCAAGGGCAGAGTTCTACTCAAGGTAACCAGAACAAGGGCAAGAAACCGGTAATGCAAGTCCGGCAAGGGCGGATTAATTTCACCACACTGGCAGAACTTCCCGATGGAGCTCCCGTCATGTCGGGTACATTCTCTATTCACCACAAACCAGTTGTTACATTATTTGATTCGGGAGCAACACATAGTTTTATTAGTAACAACTGTGGTACCCGAATAGGACTCGATCTTAGTTCTACCCAGGGGTCATATATGATCTCTACCCCTGGAGGAAATATTACCTCCAACCAAATGAGTAGAAATGTGCCAATTCAGTTAGGTAGTAAAGAAATCAAAACTGATTTGGTTTTACTAAGTTTGGAGGGTATTGATATTATACTTGGGACAAACTGGATGACTAAACATCAAGTACGGCTAGATATTTCTTCCAGAGTTGTCGAAATTGATTCACCATACTATGTGATCACCACCCTTTATTTGCCTCAGCCAGAATGTCTGCACCCTTGCACTTATACTATCACAGATATCAAAGTCAAGGATATTCCTATAGTATGTGAATACCCCGATGTCTTTCCAGACGACTTGCCTGGAATGCCACCAGATAGAGACATCGAGTTTATCATTGAACTTCAACCGGGCACTGCTCCTATTTCAAAAAGGCCGCATCGCATGCCTCCAAATGAATTAGCAGAACTAAAAATTCAGCTCCAAGATCTTCTTGATAAAGGTTATATACGCCCAAGTGCCTCACCTTGGGGTTGTTCTGCTCTCTTTGTCAAAAAGAAAGACAATAGCCTAAGGCTATGTGTCGATTACCGTCCACTCAATGCGGTTACCATTAAAAATAAGTACCCTCTTCCCCGCATTGACATTTTGTTCGATCAGCTAGCCGGAGCTAAGGTCTTCTCTAAGATTGACTTACGCTCTGGTTATCATCAGTTCAAGATTAGGCCTTGTGACATTCCAAAAACGGCCTTCTCGACCAGATATGGACTTTATGAATATCTGGTTATGTCATTTGGACTCACTAATGCACCGGCATATTTCATGTATCTCATGAATTCAGTATTCATACCGGAACTGGACAAATTCGTCGTGGTCTTCATTGATGACATTCTAATATACTCCAAAACTAAAGAAGACCATGCTAATCATTTACGTGTCGTTCTTCAACGACTACGTGATCATCGCCTTTATGCCAAATTCTCAAAATGTGAATTCTGGCTAGATAGTGTGAAATTTTTGGGACACACTGTCTCTAGTAAAGGCATATCGGTTGATCCAACCAAAGTCCAGGAGGTTATGGACTGGAAACCTCCAACTTCAGTCCATCAAATTCGAAGTTTTCTTGGATTGGCGGGATACTATCGCCGATTCATTCCAGACTTTTCCAAAATAGCTAAACCCATGACTGAGCTATTAAAGAAAGAAGTTAAATTCTGCTGGAATGACAAATGTGAGGAAGCATTCCATACCTTGAGAAAACTCCTAACAACTGCTCCAGTGCTAGCTCAGCCAGATAGCACTCAACCATTTGATGTCTTTTGCGATGCTTCCGGAATTGGCCTTGGTTGTGTCCTTATGCAAAACAATTGGGTCATTGCCTATGCATCAAGAGCACTTCGGACTCATGAGCAAAACAATCCAACGCATGATCTTGAATTAGCATCAGTTATCCATGCTCTCAAGATCTGGAGACATCATCTTATGGGTGCTAAGTGTAATATCTACACTGACCATAAGAGCCTCAAGTATATTTTCACTCAAGCTGACCTAAATATGAGGCAAAGGCGTTGGTTAGAACTAATTAAAGACTATGACCTTGAGGTACACTACCATCCAGGCAAAGCTAATGTGGTTGTGGATGCCCTTAGCCGCAAAGCACACTGTCATTGTTTATCCATAGCAACTTTCAGTGACACTCTCTGCCATCAGATGAGAAAACTCAATTTAGAGATCATTCCTCAAGGTAGTCTGAATTTACTATCCATTGAGTCTACTCTTCGAGATAGAATCCTCATGTCGCAACTACATGATGAGGGTATCAAAATCATCAAATCAAAACTATCTCTGGAAGAAGCCAAATATAAGTGTTTCCACACCGATCATCAAGGAGTCCTATGGTTCAACAATCGCATTGTTGTACCTAAAGATCATCAACTGCGTAAACAAATCCTTGATGAAGCCCATCTATCCAAATTCTCTATTCATCCTGGTAGCACCAAAATGTATCAAGATCTACGACAACATTTTTGGTGGACCAGAATGAAAAGGGAAATTGCCAAATATGTATCTGAGTGTGATACTTGCCAGAGAGTCAAAGCCAGTCATCTCAAGGCATCAGGTACACTTCAGCCATTACCCATTCCGTCATGGAAATGGGAAGACATTAACATGGATTTTATTGTCGGTCTTCCCAACACATCTCAAAAGCATGACTCCATATGGGTAATCATTGATAGACTCACAAAAACAGCTCATTTTCTTCCTGTGCATACCACTTATTCAACTAAGAAATATGCAGAGATCTATTTAGATCAAATCGTTCGATTACACAGTGTTCCTAAAACTATCATCTCTGATAGAGGACCCCAGTTCATTGCACGCTTCTGGGAACAGTTACAATCAACTCTTGGATCCAAACTGATACGAAGCTCTGCGTATCATCCTCAGACGGATGGACAGACTGAGCGAGTTAACCAAATCCTTGAAGACATGCTCCGCGCTTGTATTATTCACTATGGTACAAGCTGGGACAAGTGCCTTGCTCTAGCTGAATTCTCTTACAATAACAGTTATCAAGCTAGTCTTCAGATGGCTCCTTTTGAAGCGTTATACGGTCGCAGATGTCTAACTCCTTTAAGTTGGTCTGAGACCGGTGAACGCAAAATCTTCGGACCAGACCTAGTCATTGAAGCCGAAGCTAAAGTTAAGGTTATTCAATCTAATCTTAAAACTGCTCAGTCCAGACAGAAAAGCTACGCAGATAAGAGGAGGAAACTCTGCAATTTCAAGTAGGGGATTTTTTCTATCTCCGAGTGTCTCCTACCAAAGGTGTCCAACGTTTTGGTATAAAAAGGAAATTAGCACCCCGATATGTCGGACCCTTTAAAATCCTCAATGTTTGTGGCCCAGTGGCTTACAAAATTGACCTTCCATCTCAATTGGCTGCTATTCACAATGTCTTCCATGCCTCTCAGCTTAAGAAATGTGTCAAAGTACCCACAGAAATCGTGGAGACCTATACCATTGAGATTGAACCCGATCTATCTTACATCAAGCAACCTGTTCGAATTTTGGATACCAAGGAAAGGCTCACCAGAAGAAGGACAGTTAAGATGTATAAGATCTTATGGGATCATCACACCGAGGAAGAAGCAACTTGGGAGACAGAATCTTATCTTCAACGAAATTTTCCGAATTTCCTTCAAGCCAATTCTCAAGTATAATCTTCTGATTCTATTCAGCTTCGGAATCTCGGGACGAGATTCTTTTTAGGGGGGAAGGCTGTAACATTCAGGTAATTAAGGTTATAGACACGAGGTATTAATGTGATATAGGTATGCTTGCTATAATACATACAAGTTGTATAAAGAACTAGGGGTATATTTGTAATTTATGAATTATGTAAGTACTTGAGTGTAATTGGGTAAAAGTACTCTTAAGTGGTAAACCTAAATGATTATAGAGAAGAAAAGTGCAAAAGTTAAATAAAACCTAAGAAAAATAGACTTTTGTTGGAAACAAAGGACCTATGTGTAATTAACACAAAGGTATAAGGGTTTACATGTGAAAAGGTTGAAAGATAAAAGTAAAACTCAGATTTACTTAAGGGCTAAAGTGTAAAAAGGCTAGTCATGATTACTCTGCAGGCAATCTTGCAAAAAGACCCTAAACATTAAAGCATTTTGTTTGAATTATAACAACAAGTTTATAATTTGAGTTGTGTTCAAAAGTTTAAAAGAAAACTGTATCCTTTGAGATTTTGAACTTGAACCCTAAAACATTATTGTAGGGTTTGAAATTCTTTACAACTTTGCTTTAGACATTTTTCTCACTAGGATTTTGTATCAATGGGAAATTTTTCTTTACAGAGGAGTCCCTGGAAGTTTCTCAAATTGCAAACAGGTCCTTCTGACTCCTGCCTGCTTCTTCTTCCTCTGTCACCCTCGCTTTCCCCTCTGCTCTGCTTCTGCCCCGCCGCCCACCGCCGGTGCAGTGCCCGAGCTCCACCTCCAGCTACTGCACGTGCCCACGCGTCGCCTGAGGGTCTTCCCACCGCCCTAGCCTTTCCCCGTTGTCTCCTTCCCCGCACGCCACATTGCCTCCCTTCTGTCTCGGACTGCCAGCACCATCGGCCGCGGCGACCTCCTGCTCATCCACCGCCGGGCCTTAGTAGCAGACCCTGTCGGTGTTTAACCGGCTGCCCACCGAGGGATATACCCAAGGTGGTAAGTTTTGGGTGAGGGAACGCCGAGATCAGGAACTCGAAGGTGCAAAGAACACAAGACTTTAGATAGGTTCGGGCCGCATGGAGCGTAACACCCTACGTCCTGTATGGTGGTTTGTATTCTCTTCGGTGTAGAATGACCTAATGATCTTCTATCTTGAGAGGGGTCCCTGACCTCCCTTATATATCCGAGAGGCCAGGGTTACAAAGACACTAACCAATTCCAGCTAAGGAATCGTACTAGAACATATCTCGAGTAGATTCCTCCTATATCGGTTAGCCTTATCTCCTATTTAAACGGAATAAATAAGAGATAAATAAGATGAATAAGAGATAAGACGGACTCAATCTCTTAAACCTCTTTAAACTACGTTATGTGCCCAGCCCGGTGGCCCCGGGTCTGACAAGCCCCCGAGCTCTTCGTAGCTGAGTACTGCAGGCTTATCGAGTACTTTCGAAGCAGTCTTCGACTTCTTCCGAAGCTTCGTCTTGAAGTCCTTCTTCGAGTACTTGCTTGGCTGCATCGAAGCTATGAGGTGCTCATGCCCCGAATTTTATTTTTGATATGGTGTGCGATTTGAAAAATCGCACTCCATATGGAGTAGCCCCCGAGCCTTAGGTTGAATCGGAGAATCAGGCTGAGGGTCCCATTTGTCTGTAACCCTACTTATACTTTAAAAGATTTGAAAAATAAGTAGTCGATGCCACGTACCCCGCAGCCCCCGAGCCTTGAACCCAAATCTCCCAGGTTTGGGAAAAAGGATCCAAGAATCGTGGTATTGGTGTTACTCTGAAATACCGAGAAAAACTCTTCGCTTCCTGCATAGTGAAATTAAGCCTCCCGCTGGTTTATTTAACCGCGCGGTGACTTAAGGTTTCTTCTGCACTCTCAGTCTTCATATGAGTCTTCTTCGAGTAGTTTTGCGGCATCCAGCCCCCGAGCTTACGAGCCAAGAGAGCCGAAGGAGGCATGTCGAGTAGTGTGCATCGCCCAGCCCCCGAGCCTGGGAACTAGCGAAACTGTGATGGCATGCCGTGCTGTCTGGAGGGTTGTTGCCGAAGCTTGATCTGAAAAAAGACAATGCATACATTATGTAGCATAATGCAAAGATACCGAGTAGTACTCAGTAATAATGTGAAGAAACCAAAATTTATTCGGTGTAAAAATTTCGCGTCTTACTCTTGCTAGGCCATGTAATTTCCCCAGGCAGTTAGCCTCTTACGTTTAAACACCTGATCCCTGATGGCCGTAGACCATAGTGTAGGGAGCTTAGCCGCATGCACGCGTAGGAGCATAGGCTTACAGAAGAGTCGAGGTTTCACGGATTAAGGCGCGTGCTACCCGAGTACTTTAGCAACCGTTAAGAGAAGACAAAGAAGTCGTCATGCGACAAAGAGGATGCGCAGTGCGCAAAGATAGTCGGCGAAGTGTAGCTCTGGAGGGTTTCATGCCCATCGAGAGTCATACACGGACAAGTAATCGATCATGGTGTAGCCCCCGAGGGTTTCATGCCCGTCGAGAGGCGTACCAAAAAAGGTAGCCGATCTTGTGAAGAACAAGTCGGAAAAGGTATAAATCACTTAGCTTGATTCGTGGACGAATGTCGACGAAGCCGTGGAGCTCGTTGATGAAGCTCGACTAGTTGGAACCGATTCCGACTAGTTTTCAAGTCGAGACGAGTAGTTGATGTAGTCGTCGGCGAGCTGCCGATCGTCCTCGCGAAGTCGAAGTGGTCGAACACGTTGCTGCCGCGCGCGGATATTGCGGCAAAAGCCGAAGTTGAGCCGGGTCGTCGAGGTTGACGGCCGCGGTGCATCGACGCTGCAGCGCAAGGTGAAGTCGAGCAGGGTAGTCGAGGTCCATGTAGCCGTTCGCTGAAGGATCCGATCTCGAACTCGATGAATCGATCCGTCGATGCACATGCGTGAAGGTAGCAATCCACCACCTGGTGAACTAGAAAGATGCCATCGAGTTCGCCGGTGGATCTTCGACGCGCTCCCCTACCTGGCGCGCCAGCTGTCGGTGTTTAACCGGCTGCCCACCGAGGGATATACCCAAGGTGGTAAGTTTTGGGTGAGGGAACGCCGAGATCAGGAACTCGAAGGTGCAAAGAACACAAGACTTTAGACAGGTTCGGGCCGCATGGAGCGTAACACCCTACGTCCTGTATGGTGGTTTGTATTCTCTTCGGTGTAGAATGACCTAATGATCTTCTGTCTTGAGAGGGGTCCCTGACCTCCCTTATATATCCGAGAGGCCAGGGTTACAAAGACAGTAACCAATTCCAGCTAAGGAATCGTACTAGAACATATCTCGAGTAGATTCCTCCTATATCGGTTAGCCTTATCTCCTATTTAAATGGAATAAATAAGAGATAAATAAGATGAATAAGAGATAAGACGGACTCAATCTCTTAAACCTCTTTAAACTACGTTATGTGCCCAGCCCGGTGGCCCCGGGTCTGACAGACCCAGGCCGCAATGCTGCCTCCCTTCTCACTCTTTCCCTTCCTGGTAATCCATACAAAGCAGCTCAAGCCTCCTCCTGCGTGTGTGCCGACGGCCGCCGCCCACCTCCATTGTTGCCACCCCTCTGCTCCACGTCGAGCTCCCCCTTCCGACCTCCCTCTCCTAGAGTTGAACCTCGGAATCGGGTCCTCTCCTCGCCCTGAAGCTTCTAGGCCAAGCGCCATCCCCATTCCTCACCCGAGCTCGCCGGAATTTGGGCCGCCGCTCGCCGGAGCTACTGCTCCCGTGGGCAGACCGCCACCGCCCTTCCCCGCTCTCCCTAAGGCCCTCTACAAGTAGCCCTTGACTCCCTGACGCTTCCTCTCCCCTTGCCCCTCGCTGCCGACCCCGGGGATCGCCGGATTTCGGCCGGAACAGAGCTCTCCCCGCCGGCCATGGCGGCAGGGACTTGAGTGTAAGGATTTAAGTTTTTCTAAGGGCCTAAACGCAAGAGTTCAGTCCCTTCCTCTCTTTCAAATCAGTGAAGTTCAAAAATGTATAGAAAATCACAAAAAAATCATAAAAATACCAAACTTGTTGGGTTGGAATCCTTGTGATGAATTCTACAACTTTTATTTCATAATCATGCTATGAAAATGCATAGTTTGTTCTGTATTTTAAATACAAGTAAAGAGATGCTTTAATTGAATCTTGTGATCCATAGCCTTGCTGCTGTTGGTTTTTGGAGCATGTGTTGCATGTGGTGTAAGTAGCCTTGTATAAATTTTTGAGGCTTAGATCAGCCCTCTAGCTAGAGTATTTTGCTACCTTTGTTATATATTAATGAAACCTTCACAAATTAATTTCAAAAGCATTTGTGCATATTAATGGATGAAATTTCTACCATAACTTGATCTTTATAAGTATGATCCATCATAAAAATTTGAGAATCAGAAACCAAATATAACTTGAGTTATAAATTTCAAGCTTAAATTCAAAGGTAATTCATAAATAATAATTATTATGCCTGAAAAAGTACGAAACTTTTCTGGAATACTAGTCTTGAGTAGATTATGATGTCCTTAAATTTTTAACCCTAGTTTTAGTGTAAAACTCTAATTATAATTGCATCTTGAAATTTCAATTTTGATTTTGTTTAATTTTGTGGCTTAGTTTCTTTTAGATTAAAATTCCAATAAAACTGCAGTAAATATATCTAATACAAATCTATAATCAGTAAATTTGGTAGCTCCTGTTTTGAAGTATTTTGCTCTGTAAAATTCATTCAAGTTATCTATGTAGTTTAATTAAGTTATCTGTCGTGATGTATTTATTGCACTAAATATTCTAAAAAATCTAGGGTAATGTTATTTCAATTAAACCCACTTAGGATAATTTTCATAGTATTATTTATTTTCCCTAACTTAAGGTTTGCCTTACTAATCAAAAGTCAACCGTAATTAAATAATAACCTAAGGTTAATACCAATATTTAGTTAATAAAATAAATGAAGTTGCTAAGCGTGTTTAGTTGTTGCTTATGGTAACCAAACATGCTACCTAATGTAGTTAGTTGGATGTTTAGGGTAACCCACCCTGTTGCTTAACGTGACTAGTTAGTCTAGTTGATACTCAATAAATGACTGCCTAGTGCAGGGTAGTTAGGTTATTTGTCAAAATGTAATATTCTTTTATTTGGATTGCAACTTTATTGTGAATTAAATTAAAAGTATATGCATTCCATAATTTATACTTTTGCACGTCATGTAGACTCGACCACTCTCGCCGACGGAGATTACCAGCTAATCTCGGAACCAAAAGGAGTTTGTTCTGAAGACTCCGGGAACCTCGTCGCGGAATTCTCTGAAGCCCCGAACCAAGGTTCGGAAGATATTAACTTGACTGACCCCAGCCCCACCAGCGAAGGCAAGCCCCGGACATAACCCTTAATTTATTTTACACTGCGAACTATATTATTTATATATATCTTTATGCATTAAGTTCTTAGGAATTGTTTGGAACCCTAGTTGCATAATTCCAGGAACCGATGTATTGAACACTAGAACTTGAGTCCGACTAGCTGCTATGCTAATAGGACCGATAAAAGTCGAGTGATTTCCTGTCACTCGCGTGATATAGGAATTGTGATGTTTACACTCATGTTATCACTATAAGGATGACGGATGGGAGTTTTGTGAGGTATCATGGTTGAAATGATACCCCGTCTGTGTTTTTGAAATGGATAAGGTCGCAGTGTGTGGTAGCGGTGGTTAAGCGATTGAAAGTACTAGCCACATGCCGTGAAATATGGTAAGCGGTAAGCCTAGTAACCAATCGGCCCGAGGAGTGGACATACCCCCCACCACATGTATTTGGTTCTTTTGGTTACTTGATTCGACGTGTAGGAATACGTGTTGCTGGGCAACCAGGAGTACAGGTTTTGTAGTCGCGCTACAGACGTACGTCCTGCACTTTGGAAGTGCGTATGATCCTGCAGTCGCTTGTGGTGGCCCTGATCCACGAGTCGGAATGAAAGGCAAACGGTTGCTTCGGAACGACCCTTTGGTGTTCCAAGCGTGTGTGTTAGGTTTACCCTTGCAAGGTTTTGAAATTCGATTCAGGAATCGTCCGTTTCTCGCGGAGATTGAGACTGCTTAATCCCTTTGCCACATAGAGTAACAAGAGCAACATTGTGACTTTCAAAGATGATGTTTGATTAAAGATTCTACCATGTGTGAGTAGTTATAGGTGCTTACCTAGAATGGTTAATCAACTAGAATCTGAAAGCTAAAAGTTGAAAATAAGGATCTACTCTTTGTTGCTTTTCAGCTGAAAACCCTACCCAAAACCTGAAAAGCCTGCATAAGTCTAGATACATGGCTAAGTATACCATGAGCGGGTAAGTCTTGCTGAGTATTAGTATACTCAGCCTTGCTTTTGTTGATTTACTTCAGGTAATCTCCCTGATGAGCCAGCATTCGTAACACCGTGGCCCTACCCCCTGCCTAATGGTTGGTCCGTGGAGTGGGATCCGTCCCCGGCCAACACAGATTCCGCCGAGTGATATCGTGCCAGGGCTAGCATGATATCCGCAATAACGTCGTGTACAGTGTTCGTGTTTTCAAACTCCGCTGCTGTGACTTAAAACTTAAACTGTTTTGTAATAATGTCCCTCGTTGGACACTAATGTTACTTTTGTATGCATATGTAATATACCTGCCTGTGATGTAAAGTGTAATGGCTTTTATATCTCTGGACTCGCCTTCGTGCGAGGTACCTTGTTGGATCCTGCGTTCGGTGGTTTATCAGGACGTTACCCGACAGGCCAAAGGATTATACCGTTTGAAGCACGAGGTAGCCCTCAAAGAGAACTCGCGTACTTGAGCCGGTGTAATTCAGATTGGTTCTGCCACAGATACTCTTTTTCTAAACTTTTAAATAACTTAAAAAACATTGGGTTTCAAACCAAAAGTTGTAGAATTTGATTTCTAGTTTCCAACAAAACTGGTTTGACAATTTTTGGATTTTTCTGCAAATTCCTATCAATTTTACAATTTGGCTGATTTGCAAACTAAAAATGAAAAGAGGCTTTACAGAGAGGTCCTCGGGTTTTTGCACAAAGGCCCTTAGAACAGGAAAAGAAATTGCAGATGTGCCCTTGCCAGCTCTCGATGGCGATCGGCCGGTCTGTCCGGCACGTTGTCACCGGCGGCGAGGTTTCTGGCGGGGAAGGACAGGCCCAGCATGGCCTACGGGATAGGTGGTGCCTGTTGGTGGGTGATGTGCTTGAGGAACAGTGGTGGAGCATGGCTGGCGGCGAGGAGTGGCGGCGGCCGTGGCGGCGTGCTCACGTTCCCAGCGATGGGCCGGTGAACGTGGACGAAAAAGGCGCGCATAAGCACCGTGGAGATGTGGGGGTGGCAGAACACAAGGTTTAGATTACTACGCAGATACTGATGGTCCTTACATCTTACATCAGGGTGGTTTGACTACTATAAGTCAATTCATAAGTACACATGCCACATATATGACAACAAGTGGCTCTAGATCTAGGTACGCTACTCACTACCTATGCCACATCTTTCTACACTAATTACATCTAGACTATCGATGATTTCGATGAACTAAAAATCGTCGAGATCGCCTACGGAGGAGTGACTGCCAGACGAGGAGTGATTTGGCTGAGGGTGAGGCTCCGGGTCTCCATCCTCGTAATCGAGATCAGAAACTCCCTCGATTTCTTCTGGATCTTCTTCTTTGGCTTCGGGTGCTACTGGTACAGCAGGAGGTACTGGCTGATGTTGGAGTTCGTCGATGTGAGCATGGGCGTCGTCCACCTCAAGGATAAGATTGTGGATTTGTTCCTGGAGGAACTCAATGATCGTGTTGTGTTGAGTGACTATGGCATCACTCTTATTGATCTGATCCTCCAGGTGAAGAATGGTCTCATCCCGTGCTGCGATAATTTCCTCCTTCTCCGTGACCAAAGCTTGAAGCTCTACTATCTGGGTGACCTGTCGGTCAGCATTCCTGTAATGACTTTGAGCAATACCAGTCAACTGACCCATTCCACGGCGTAGCAGGATTTGATAGTGATGCTGGACATTCATAAACCTGATAAGGCCATGGAGTGTTTCTTCGGCTGAATCGCCCAACATGTGACCATAATGAGCTATCCTGAAATTCCACTCAGGGTCACTAGAATCTATTGCAGGGAATAGGCCAATGGGATGCCCTGCAACTTCCATGGGATGCCGGTTGAAGAAGAGGTGGATGGCTTCAAGCGCTGTAGTCTCAATAGTGTCGATTAGACGATAGCCCACCACATCGATCTCGATGGGCTGCCACTGGGAGCGGAAAGGATGTTGAGGAATAGTCATCATGACTCGGCATCGAGGAACACCTTCCTCCCGATACTCCACTCCGTCGTACTGTGGGGGCTCGGTGTAGAAGAATAAACTTAATGATTCCCATAGGAGATGGGGAAAACCCTCCCAGTGCAAGGCATTGGTGTGGAGATGCCCTGCGTGATCCCAAAAGACGTTTGAAGGGTCTGCCATCTGCAACAAGAATGCAAATGGTGAGATATATTTACCCTGCACAGAAGGTAAATGGAATGAGACAATCGATTTTGATAACAGCAAAGGCTGAAAATCAAATGGATGCTTAAGGTACTCAACTAAAGCTATCACAAGAATCCTATTAGAACCATACTAAGGATAGACAACACTTTACCTATTCTTAAAGAACAATACATTTAAGCATTCATTTATTTGATGATGGATTATGCATGCACGTACTATTCGACCTCAAAACCAAAACAACTGCCGAATATCTTCGGACTTACGCGGTTAATTTTGGTGGCATAACACATACGTCTCTCTCTAATAACTAGTCGATAAGTCCTATCCGTCCTAACCTCTTAATCGTGGTTAGTGTAACTGCCAAAGACCACATATATATAAATGAACCTTTCATGGTAGCACGACATGAAAGCGTCCCCAAACAGTACTGTTCACTATAGAAATAGCATCCGTACCATTACCCCCGTACAGACAACGTTAACATACGTCATTAAAAAAACGTATTCGCGGGGATATCGCAAAATGCGGGGGTATGAACAGCGATCGCCATACCCTGCGCCGAACCATATACTCCCAATATAACCAACCTAAGTTGATATATTGGCAGCATCTCAAGTAGGCCACTGCTTGAGAATCAGCGTTCGGTTCGCATCACCGACGGGAAGGCTAACTCCCCAGTTAGCTGAGGATCCTCACCTTCTTACCTCACCATCGAAGATGTCGTTACAGAAAATAAAGTTGAGTTATGTATAAATTTAAGTTCTGACCGAAAGTAGTGCTGCAAGTTAGAATTTCACCCTATACATATATATACCAATAGCCACCTGATTATTCCCATATAAGTCCCTAGGGCTTTATGATCTAATACTACCTTAACGTATCCAAAGCACTTTGTAAATTTATTTGTTTAGCAAATTTTTATCCTAAAAACACTTTTTAAAAGCTGCTGCGGTTGTAAGAGTAAACCTACAGCTCTGATACAAGCTGTGGCAGAACCGCCCGAATTATTTCGGCTCAACTGTGCTAGTCATCACTATACAGCCGATACTAACTCAACGCACTTCAAACGAAACAACTCGTTGGTCTGTCGGGTCTCCGCCTGATGCAACCACGGTTCTAGAGGATTGAAGCAGGTTTACCTCGCACGAAGGCGAGTTTACAGTCGCACAACAGCTCATCAACTTTTAATTCATAGAATATTAAACATTATTACAAACCATTTCAAACTTAAGGTAAACTTATACAAACATTGTTTAAAACGACAAGCTAAACAACTTGTCCAGGTTCACAGCGGAAGAAAAATAAACACGCGACTACGCACGTCGCGAAGGTTGACACCGCACTCAGCCCAAAGCTTCGTGTCACTCAGGAGGGTCACTGCCAGCCGGGGAGGATCCCACTCCACGGACCAGCCAAACGGAACAGAGGTTGGCCATGCCATACTATCCGTGGGGTTCTCGAAGGTCATACCTAAAAATTTCACTAGCAAGACTGAGTATACTGATACTCAGCAAGGCTTAACCGCTTCATGGTATACTTAGCCATGTAACTAGACTCATGAAGGCTTGAAATGGTTCAGGGCTCAATTTCAGCTGAAAAGCAACAAAGAATGTGAACTAACTTTCATATTTTAGCTGTTAGGTTCTAGTTTCATTAATCATTCTAGGTTAGCACCTATACCAGACAAACAAGGTATGGTTTAGCACCCATCCAGTTTATCCCATAATGGTTATTGTTCTTACTCTATGTGGTAGAAGGAATAAGCAGTCTCAATCTCCTTGAGAAACGGACGATTCTGAATCGTATTTCCAAACCTTGCAAGGCAAACCTAACTCACACGCTTGGAACATCCAACGATAGCTCCAAAGCAACCGTTTGCCTTTCATTCCGACTTGTGGAACAGGGCCACCACAAGTGACTGTAGGACCGTATGCACACCAATTGTGTAGGACATACGTCTGTAGCGCGACTACATGATCGTACTCCTGTTTGCTGCATGAAACGTACTCCCGCACGTCGGTGCGTGAGAAAAACCAAATTACGAGTGGTGGGAGGTATGTCTACTCCTCGGGCCGATTGGTTACTAGGCTTACCGCTTTACCATATTTCGCGACATGTGGCTAGTACTTTCAAATGCTTAGCCACCACTACCACACACTGCGACCTTATCAACTTTTATCAACACAAACGGGGTAAACTCCCAAGTCATGATACTGCACTCGACCCCGTCCATCATCCTTATAGTGATTGTAGAATAGTAAACATTCAATTCCTATATCGTGCGAGTGACAGGAAATCACCCGACTTCTACCGGTCTTATTAGCAGAGCATCTATTCGATATGGACTCAGATACAATACATAGGTTCCTAGTATCAATGCATCTAGGGTTTCATTTCAGCTCCTAGACTTAATGCAAGATATAATATATAAGTATAAAATTGTAGTAAATTGAAATACTGGATTATGCAACGGGGCTTGCCTTCTTGAGCGGGGCTAGGGTCACTTGTGTCAGAGACTTCCAAACTTTGGTTTGGGGCTTCAGTTATAGTCTCGATGACATTCGCAGGATCTTCAGAAAATCCAAGCTCGGGTTCCTGAACCAGCTCGTAGACTCCGTCGTCGAGTGTTGCTGACTCTGAATGATACGCAATGCAATGATTTGAGTTAAGTGGTTCTTGAGTTAAGAATTTTACTTCACAATAAAGTTGCAATCCAATAAATTAACAAACATAAACTCATGAATCAAGGGGGGGGTTGGATTCAATTCTACTATTTGTATTTAATGCATTGTCATATTAATGGAATTACTTTAAAGTAATTTGACAAATTTGATTTTTATTTTGAGAACCATCAAGGTTTTGACTTTGAATTTTTGGTGGATAAGCTTATTACTAACAATAAGCTTATTGTGAATTTTTCATAATTTTCTGAAAACAGAAACTAAAGCATTTGAATTTAAATTCAAATTTCAAGTTTAAATTTAAATCTAAGCAAACAGAGCTTTAATTTCTTGAAATTTAATTAGGAACTCACTGTCAACAAATTAGGTTATGGTAAAAAGATCTAAACAGAAAAGCCTCAGGAACATGCTTAAATAAATTCAAACCACTTCAAATTTGATTTTCAAAAGTTTAAAAGAACTTAAACTACAAAGCAGTACTAAGAATGAAATTTCTACACAAGCTTACTCATGACCTAAAGAGGTCACAAACCAAAAATCACAAGAAAATAAGCTTATATGCAAAAGTTATGCCCAAGATACTCTTTTTATAAACTTTTAAATAACTTACAAAACATTGGGTGTCAAACCAAACTCTATTAGTAAAAGTTGTAGAATTTGATTTCTAGTTTCCAACAAAACTGGTTTGACAATTTTTGGAATTTTCTACAAATTCCTATCAATTTTACAATTTGGCTGATTTGCAAACTAAAAATGAAAAAGGGGGTTTACAGAGAGGTCCTCGGGTTTTTGCCCAAAGGCCCTTAGAACAGGAAAAGAAATTGCAGATGTGCCCTTGCCAGCTCTCGACGGCGACCGGCCGGTCTGTCTGGCATGTTCTCACCGGCGGCGAGGTTTCTGGCGAGGAAGGACAGGCCCAGCATAGCCTACGGGACAAGTGGTGCCTGTTGGTGGGTGATGTGTTTGAGGAACAGTGGTGGAGCATGGCCGGCGGCAAGGAGTGGCGGTGGCGGTGGCGGCGTGCTCACGTTCCCGGCGAGGGGCCGGTGAACGTGGATAAACAAGGCGTGCATAAGCACCGTGGAGATGTGCGGGTGTGATTCCAGTACCCAATTTGGCCGGAGGTGGGGCGGAAGGGGGTTGTCGACGGTGAGGTGGACCTCGTACTCCTCCGGCGAGCAGCGGCGCGGGATCGCGTCGATTCCGACCAAAGAAAGTCAGAGGCTCGACCAAAGCGGGTCGGAAGGCTGGCGGGGGAGGAGAGGAAGCTCCTGGGTGCTGGGATTTGGGCGGGGTGGAGCGGCCGCGGAGAATTTCGGCGAGCGGCTTGGTGGTCGGCTTGGTGGTCGCGAGGAAGAAGAAAGGGAAACAGCGGGAAGGAAATGGCTCGGGTCGGGCTTTATAGGGGAGCATCACTCTGTAGAAGAGAGGGAGAGAGAGAGCAGACGCGCGGCCGGGCTCAGGTCGACAGGCGGCACCGACGTGCCCCTCGAGCATGCGTGGCGGCCGCTTGGCATCGGCGGCTCGACGTGGCAGGGCAAGGGAAAGCCAGCACAGGCAGCGCGGGCAGTGGGAGGAGCAGCCAGGTGACACGTCGAACGAGAGAGAGCGGCGCTGGGGCAGCTGGGCCTCGGGAGAATGGCCGGCGAGGGTGGCGGGGAGCTCACGGGCGTGAGCAGAGGAAGCCGGGGCTGGAGGAGGAAGACGAGGACTGATCTGTGATTTTCCAAAAGTGCAGGGACCTCACTGTAATGTCTTGGTAACTTTCAAACCATAGCTCAAATGAAAATGTGCCCAAAACCAAAAGTTTAGAGTTCAACAAGATCTACAATTTTTCTTTAAGGTTCAGTTTCAAAAGAGTTAAGGAATTGAAAATAAGTTAAAAGTTGGGCAAAAGTTAAATTTCAAAAATAACTCTTTTAACTACCACACTCAAAATGAATCCTAGAGGTAATTTCACTTCTATCTACGGTTTGAAAGTAAGTTCTTGCACTTTTTCAAAACAACCCAAGCAAAACATGGTTTTACCTCCCATTCTTGCACATTTGCACAAAAGGACCTTTATTAAATTATAATTATATAAATACCCCTTTTCCCTTATCATTTAAATTTTTAAACACACTTTCACAATATTTTGCACACAACTTCATACTAAAATCTAGTGTGTGTCAATACCAAGTACCTGAGTGTCACATCAAGTGTGTGCTATCATGACTCGGCCCAGTGGTATATTTAGCTAGCCATGCTTGCATATCGGTATCTATTCCAGACATTCCTCGAACCGCCCGCTGCGCCGAATATACCGGGTTGTTGCTATCCGGTATATATGCACACATGTACCCATATGGAATTTCCTTAGGCAGTTCACTGAAGAACTGATGGTCCACAGGATCATCTCCCATCTTGTAGACGATGTATGCCGGTGAACCTTGCAATTCTGGAGCCGTGAATGTATAGGGTAGTGGTGGCTTGGCCTGGAACGACAATTCTCCTTTGTGACTCCCCAGGGCAGGTCCTGATGGAGAGTACTAATTCTTCATGATTTCTTGGACCACACGCAGTGCGACACGTTCAAGAGCGTTCACTAGGCTCTCGGAGTGCCGATGCAGTGAATGAGCCACCATGTAGTTCACCTCCTGGCGCAGAGCTCTGGTACGATCCTCTGAAGGGGTAGATAGGTCCACGTCATCTAGAGCGCCTTCAGGTGAGAACCCCTTCCACCTGATGATGTGGTAGCGGGTCCTCTCAAAAGAGCCGATGAGATCGGCTTCAAAGAGAGCCTTGATCTCATCATACTTCTGCTTGTGCTCAGCGGAAAGCTCCTCGTATGCGATTGAGTTTTCCTTTGACATCCTGGCGGTGGAAGTAGTTGTAGTCGATAAAGATGGTCCCACCGGGCGTGCCAGAATGTGTTGTCGGTCAAAACCCACTAGCGAGCAGCGACCGGTAACATGAGGAGCCACGAGGCTCCCGGGATTGCTGGTGGGTCCCGGTCCCTCGATCAATAGCCCAGGATCTGGCACACAACCTGGCGTCTTGATCTGCTAGGCGTGCCACCTGACCTATACCTGATCAGGAAGGTGTAGATGTGGTTTTAGTTAGTTTCCTGCTTGCACAGACACGTTTAAACGTTAGTTCGAGCCAAGATAGGCTCATCCGGTGATCCCCGATATCGGCTGTAATGTTGCTTATCTAGGGCATTGAACATGTTAACGCACGTTGCCTGATATCTCAACCGTACATTCTCCTCGTTGATAACCATAGGATTCACCCGATGTTGCCATCCTTCAGTTTTGCATCTTTGAAGCTCCATACTATACGATACAATATAAATTAGATAATACACAAAGAATATTGCGCTGGTTAATAAATTGTATTAATATGGAGATTAGTCGATGCTTACAGGATCCAGATGGTGATGAGAGATAGGTCGAGGGCATGTCCACGGTATATTGCATGCACATCTTCGAAGTTCACCCAAAAGTCATCCTCCCCAGTGAAGTCGCGGTCGCGATACATAACTTCAAACATCTGCTTCGGGTCATTTTCCTTCAACATTCGCAGGTACCATCTATGGAATCTGTGCCTCTGCGTGCCTAGATTAATCTCCTCATCTTCAGTGACAAAAGGTTTTCCATACTCGTATGGAAGATCTACAACTTGAGGTACTGGGATATCTTCTTGCCCGGATGCCTGCGCATAGGTAAATCCCATTTCTTGCATAAATGTTGCCACGTGTTTCTCTCTATCCATCTGCACTCGGAGGGGCTCAAGGATTTTCTGTTGTGTGCCAAGCTAAGGAACGGTCTTCCCACATCTCTTCATTTTCTGATGGGTCTTTATCAGCATGCGATCAAAATCCTAGGGTAGTTTTACCCATCTCTTGGCAGCGTCGCTCAAGTAGTCATACAACTTTGCTGCCAGTATTGCATCTATTGGCGCCCACTTCTCTAGTACTTTAGGTTTGAAATGATCTATCACCTCTTGGTGCGTATGCTCCGCCAGTTCCTCATTGGTCATCTCGTATGCTAATTTCTTCTTAGGGCCTATTTTCTTCACAACAACCTTACACTTCTTGGGGGTTCCAGCCAATGGGAGGGATGAGGTATGTTTTTTTCCCTTTGGCCGGTGCTGGAGGAGTCGGAGTGCTCCTGGCCCTCGGCGGAGATGATGGTGAGGGAGCTCGTGGTGGCGAAGATGACGGACCACCAAAGTCGCCATCATCATCATTACCCGGGCTTGGCGGTGAAGGAGAATCCACAGGAGCCGCTGTATTCCCAATAAGTTTGATGTGGGCTTTGCGCCATAGAATGCAACCGTGGAGTGCCTGTCCCAACGTTTGTTCTCCGTCCCCTCCAACAAAATCAAGCTCGAGCTTTTCATTTTGTCCGCCGGCTTCGACGATCTGCTCCACGGTGACAACGGAGTAGCCAGGCAGTACCTGCCTACCATGAATCATAGCACCAGGAATCACCGGTAAGGCCGACCCATAGGCTACCAGAGCGATGATATTTTTTGCTTTCACATGTAGCTCACATGGTGTCTGCATGGTGATATCATCATTGGGTATCTTTGGTTGTCGACCGCTTGCTTGTTGTCTTAGGGCTCATCCCCAGGGTGCGCAGCTACTACATCGCTGAGAGGCTGGGCTAATCACAACATCCGGCTACGTCCCAGTGCCTTGCTGCTGACTTAGAGCAACCGCTACTGCCTGTTGGACCCTTGCGTCCATCTCACTTTCTAGCTGTTGCACTTTTCTGGTCAACGCATGAAGTTTGTCCTCCTGTTCTGTCTTACTTTTGCGATGAGTCTTGTACATGCTATCTCCAGCCCAAGCAACTTTCCATGGGACCACGCCAATGATGCAGGCTCATCCAGGGTGTTCTAGGTTCTGTAAGGCCCTGGTTAGCTCATCATTCTCCCAGTGAGACTCGAATGTTCCTTCTTTGGCCTCTTGTATTGCTACGACCAAATTTCGGGCCACTTTTTCCATTACTGGGGGCACCACCGAACTACCATCCTCTTGGTTAAGTGTGACACCATTAGCAAACAACCACTACTTCGACCTTTCCGGCCAGTCCCAAGTTACCGACTGGATACCTCTATCCATGAGGTCCTGCTCCATCTTCTGACATTTCTGAATCGCCTTCTTATATCCACCCAGCCCCGAGGCGGTGGTTGTATTTCTTGGCGGCCGCATTGATCTTGTTCTTTTCAGATAACTCCTAGGCTTCCTTGGACAACTTGTATTCCTTGAACTCCTCCTAGTAAGGTTTGACCTAGGGGAAACTATCCCAGTCCGGTTCCTTGTCCTTCTTAATGTAGTTTACAAATAATTTCTTCTTAAATGTTGAAAATGCAAGGGCCATCTTTTTTAGGGCACATTTCTTCACAAGTTCTTCATCTATTTCTTTAGAAAGAGTGAACATATCCTTGAGTTCTCTCCATAACATCTCCTTTTGGTTTGGAGGCACTGTGTAGCATTCTTCGTCTGGATTCTTCATTTTCCAGAATCTTGTGGTGATCGGCACACGTACCCGAACAACAACCCCACACTGGGTTGTAAACCTTTTACCAGCATCCTCAGGAGCACATGGGTAGCCCTCTGCATCCACTTGTGTGATGACCTGTCTTCCCTCCATCTTCTTGGTCCGTCGTCATTTACCTTTGGACTTGCTATTCTTTGATCCGGAGGAGGACTGAAAAAAGATATATTAATAACAAAACTAATATTAATACAAAATGAAAATCAAGTTTTTGTAAGCATATATATATAAGATACGTACCCCGATAGGAATCTCACTGGGAATGGGTTGCTCATGCCTCGAAGCAAAGTCATCATCATCTTCGTCTATGCCGTCTCCAGACATATTTAGGAAAGCATCAGCAGTCCGGGCCTCTTCTTCACCATAGTGCTCATAGACGGCCGTACTATCATAGTTGATTTGATCTAAAACGAACCGTTCGGCGTCTGGACCATCGCAGTCACCGTCCATCTTAACTGAAAACCTAAGACCTGAAAGATAACCAAATTAGAAAGTGTGTGTGTGTGTGTGTGTGTGTGTGTGATTATGTGAGTGTATGTGTGTGTGTGTGTGTGTGTTTGAGTGCATGTATATGTGAGTGTTAATAAGTCTAGAAAATGACACATGTAATTTCATGGAACACTTTACCAAGAAAAATGTGTGTGAGTGTTATATGTGTGTGTTAGTGTTATATGTGTGAGTGAGTGTGTGCGCATGTCTCTGAGTGTGCGTGTGTGTATGTGCGTGCGCAATAATTAAGAAGTCGAGAAAATGACACATGTAATTTCCATAAACAATATTATATATATATACATCTTTCAAATTACACATCTTTCTAATACATACACATGAAATTTCATAATTAAAGAACTAAAGAAAAACAAAATTTGAATGTAAACTAAAGAAAACTAAATATGAACCTAAACTAAACCTAATTTCATAATTCAAGAACATGTACCTAATCAATGTAATTTATAATCATCATAAACTTAAATAAAACATATAAAAAATCTAACTAAACCCTAATAAAAAACAAAAACATAACTAAACCCTAATATAACAATAAAAAAAGCCTAATGTGTTATGACCTTACGTTAGGGTGGCGGGCGGCCGAGAGTTTCGTACGTCGTCGGAGGGGGGGCAGCACGCGAGGGCGGGTTGACAGCGGCGGATCGGAGGCTGCGGAGGGGACGGTGCGGCACGGAGGCTGAGGTGCGGGCACGAAGATGGTATGGACGAGGCCGGATCGGAGGAGGCGCGTGGGCGGAGAGGCAGAGGCAGAGATGAGGGGTGCACCGGCAAGAGGCGGCCCGGGCGCCGAGCACCGGCGGTGGGCCCGGCACCGGCGCAGATGAGGAGGTGCACTCGGGTGCGGGAGGAGGAGGCCGCCGCAGGCGCGCGCAGGCCAGAGGTGCTCGGCAGCGAAGAGGAGGCCGACGATGAGGGCGAGTGCGTCGGTGGCGGCTCGGCTCATCTCGACGCGGCGAGGAGACGAGCAACGGTGGAGGATGAGGGAGGCTGGCAACGGCGGAGGATGAGGGAGGCCAGCAGTGAAGAACGAGCGAGGGCGAGGAGCGTGGCGGCCAACGTCGTCGATCGGGCTGGGCGAAGAATGTCACACCCGATTTATAAAGAACATAAATCGAGCAATCATATATGCGCCACGATCAAGTCACGCATATATACCACAGAATCATCAAGATATCATAACATATATCACGTATAACAATAATATAAATCGAAAATGAATTATTTTATTACAACTGAATCAAGCGGTTCAAGAGTTGCGGAAGCGTAAAATGAAGTACTTGAAGAGCAGGGCGCCACAGGGACGTCGACTGGGAGACGAACGTCTAGAAGTCGTCGAAGCCGCTGACGTAGTCCTCCACGTTGCCGGGCACTGAGCAGCAGTCGAAGGTATCCAAGAGAACAAAAGAGTAGAGAGGCAAGTGTGAGTACAAACTCGTACTCAACAAGTATAACACAAACTATGAGGCTCTAAGGTTAGCTGACTCAACTGCATTAGCTTTTAGTCTTGGCAGAATTTTATTAAAACTATTTACTACAAGTGGATGAATTACCATAACCCGAATTACATAATAATTAATCAGGATTTATTAAAGCTACTGAGAAACCAAACCAAACCAAACCACCAAGATAACCCCACTAATCAGACGGAGGATCTGGGCCGCTCATGATCGTGAGCACGGCTAGTATACCAGTTTTACACTCTCGAGAGGTTGCACAACTGTAACACCCTAAGGTAAAATTTCAAGATTTATAATGAATTTAATTGGGCTCCAGTAATTTTCTAAGGATTTATTTTGCCTAGCTTGCATTTATTTATAATTTAATTCACAAAGAATTAAAATTTATTTTAGGTTCAACATGTTTGTGCATTCATGCTGGTGCATAAGTTTTATTTGGTTGAGTGCATAGGAGTTGAATTCAAATAGAATCGAGTTGGTTTGAAAAAAAGAAAAGGAAGGAAACGGAAAAGTAGGTCAGTCATTCCTTCTTTTCTCAGTCATTCCTTCTTTTCTCAGTCATTCCCATTATTTTCTCAGTCATTCCTTCTATAATCAGTCATTCTCGTTCTTTTCTCAGTCATTCCTTCCTTCTCGGTCACCCCCCCAGCTCGACCCCACCTGTCGGCCCCTTCTTCCTCATTCCTCTACCAGCCGCGCAACGACCGCCCGAAATCTCCGGCGAGCCCTCGTGCCAGGCCGCATGCCGAGGTTGCCCCATCGCCCCACAAATAGGATCCCCCAACCCCCTGCGCCCTTACCCCTACCCCGCTGCAGCCACCCCGAACCCTAGCGCCGCCGCCGCTTGCTCTGCCGCGCAAAGCTTCCTGCTTCACCATGGACCGGCCGCCCAGCTGCGCCCCAGCCCCAGCCAACCCCCACCTGAGCTTCACCTCACCGCCAGGAAGCTTCCCAAGCTCTTCCCTCGTGACCCTGGCCCGTGCACTTGTCGGAATTTGAACGGGACCCGCCGCCGGTGAGAAGCTCCACCATCCCGATTCCTCGCCGCCGTTAGCCCTACGACCCTCGTAACCCCTGTGGCACCTCTGCAGGAACACCCCGAGCCGACCCGTGGTGATCAGAAGCCGGAGGACCCCCTGCAGCAGCCTTCCCCACGAGCGCCGCCTGTTCCGCCGCTCGGACCTCGTCGCCGACCATCTTGCGCTGCCTCTCTGGCCCGTTCAGGCCCTCGGTGAGCGCCACATCGTTCCCCTGGTCGTCTTGCGCTAGATGTCGTAGACCAAAGCTCGCTCTTGTGGCCGGAACGCGCGTGCCGGCGATGCGCCGCCGTGCCGACCCGCCCCCATCATCGTGCGCACAGCCTGAGCCATTCCCGCGTTCCGCCTTACCCTTAGGTGGTTTCCCCAGGTCGCGCTGAACCTTCCAGACCCAAGCCCCGTTCGATTTGACCTCCGGAGCATTGATTTTGCCCAGCTCCGGTGGCGCGCCGCCGTGGAAACCGATCTCCGGCGACCCCCCCGCCGCCGGCCGCATTTTGTAGGATCGGACCAGTCCGAACCGCGCTGTCCAGATCGGACCAGTCCGAACCGCGCTGTCCAGATCGGACCAGTCCGAACCGCGCTGTCCAGATTGGACCAGTCCGAACCGCGCTGTACAGATCGGACCGTCCGAACCGGAATGCGTCCGAACCGTTCGATTTAGATCCAACTGCCCAGATTAGAAGCCGCGTACCCCTTCAGCCATGTCAGTTTTATTAAAGTGCCCCTGAACTTCCTTGGAATCAACCCGCAGTCCGCCTTCGTTCAAAGAAGTTCCAGCTAGGTCCTGTTTTTCGCACCACAGCCCTTGAGTTCTCTGGAAATTGGGTCCGCCGTCCATGCCCTGTGTTTTCATGGGTTAGGCCCCAGGTCTAGCCTTTAATTACGTTGAGGTCCCTGATTTTTGCCCAGAACCCCCCTGGAAGTTCTGTTTTCTCGCAGAAAGGTCCCTGGACCTTGTTTTAACCCTAGATTTCGCGTCTTAGCTCCGTTTTAGTTGATTCTTGCGCTCACGCGATCGTTGTAACGTGTAGAACAGTTCTATCATAGCTTTGTGTGCTGTTTTTATGTAATGTTGTACTGTTTCTTATGTTTTGTCCTTGTTTGCATGTATGTGTATGTGTTGGACCATGTGGTGGCGTTGCGATCGTGAGTAGACGCTGAGCCTTTGGACGAGTACCAGGAGCCCCTTTCTTCAGAGCCCTTTGAGCAGCAGCAAGAGAACTTTGAGGAAGGCAAGTATAACATGAATATCTTATCACTTTTAAATACAATTTCATACTGCATTTTAATTCTGTATGCCTATAAGGATTTCCTAGCCACCTTTATCCTTATATATATTTATACCTTGGGTTGCATTTTGGTTAGTTGTGCTAGGTGCTGCGCTCTCACACACCTCAGTACTTTTTAATTAAATTTGATTAATGGTTATATGCAATTTAATCCTGAGAGTGGCCCTCTGTGCTGTGTGCTTGAGTGGCTCACGCCTCCATAAAATATGTTTTTGATAGAAACATGGTTTAGGGGCCCAGCACGGTGCTTAGTGCTTGGTTGGCTACTCTCCATAAGGACCGGTTCATAGAGCGACAACCTGGGACAACCGTGCAACCACAAGACTGGAATGGGACGGTCTTGACTTACTAATTAGGTCATTTTGGTTCGGGAGTAACTTACCTGCGTGGGCAAGAGGGGTGGTAAGCTTCAATGGTCCCTGCTCCTCCGGCTTGGTCTGTGCTGTGTGTCTTGTACCCCCGGAGGTGGACCCATCGTCGCTGATCCAGAATCCTTAGCGGTTACACCTTACTAACGTGATCCTTTGTAACGGTCTCGTAGTGTGCTTGCTAGCCATCTCACCTAAGGAAGTGTGATGAACCACTAGCGTAGCTCACGACTTGTGGGTAAAGTTGTGCAACCTCTCGAGAGTGTAAAACTGATATATCAGCTGTGCTCACAGTCATGAGTGGCCCAGATCCTCCGTCTGATTAGTGGTTTTATCAACCTTTGATTAGGGAGATTCCCCGGGTGGTTTTGGTTCGGATGGTTCTCAGTAGTTCTTAATTAATACTGATTAATTTCTTATGCAACTTGGGTTTATGGTAATTCAACCACTTATAGTAAATAGTTTTAATAAAATCTTGCCAAGACTAAAAGCTAATGCAGTTGAGTCAGCTAACCCTAGAGCCTCATACTCGTGTTATACTTGTTGGGTACAAGTTGTGTACTCACACTTGCCTGCTCCTCTCTTCTGTTCTCTTGGATATCTTCGACTGCTGCTCAGTACCAGGCGACGTGGAGGACTACATCGACGGACTCGACGATTTCTAGGCGTTGTCACCCAGTTGACGTCCCTGTGGCGCCCTACTCTTCATGTATTTATTTTACGCTTCCGCTTTTCTTGAACTGATTCTTGATTCAGTTGTAATAAAGATATTCCTTTTATAATTTATACGCTTTTACTCGTGACATGTGTTGTGATATCTTGATAATCTGTTGTATATATGCGTGACTTGATCCTGGCGCATATATGATTGCTCGATTTATGTTCTTTATAAATCGGGTGTGACAGATTGGTATCAGAGCCATATCGATTGTAGGACGAAGCCTAGATAGAATTGGACGAGTTTAGGACTTCTTTTCTCTTGCCTTGCTTCCGCAAATCTTCTAACATCATTCCCTACTTCTATTCCTTGAGTCTTAAGTCCTTGATTTGCTATCTCTCTCCTGTCCTTTCTGAGAAATAGCTTGAGTCTCCGTAGACGTTGGCCGGAGTGTCTAACCCTATAAGCTATAAGTTTAAGCTATCCCAATGAAAATACGCTAGAACGAGTGTGTTAGTCGAGTAGTGTGATAAACTCGACTAAGTTGTGAATATTGAATGTTTGTTATTATGCAAATGTTTGATTTGGATTTTTGGTTGATTGCATAGATTAGAGGTAAATCTCTTTATGCAAATCGATCTTAACGCAAACTTGAATCGAGTAATAAAATTGAGATAGATCGTGGGGTAAAACCGTACATTCCTTTCTCCCTATTTTATCATGTCGGAGTCTTCCTTCCCGAAGTTATACCATATCTATCTCTTATGAATTCCGCTATGCTGCAACCAGATGGTGAACACCAGGAGCACCAGCACCGGTTCTGGCCAGCAGGGGCAGAACAACCAGAGCACTGACCAGCCGCTGCCGATGCCTCCACCTCTGACTCCGGAGCAGTTCTTCCAGCTCCAGATGCAGATGATGGCCACTCTGAACAACACCGTTCAGACGCTGCAGCAGATCCACGCTCAGCCACCACCTCCTCCACCGCAGCAGCCCCGCGACAGGCGCGCGGACTTTCTGAGGGGTCACCCTCCAACGTTCGCTCATGCGGCTGATCCACTTCAGGCTGACGACTGGCTTCGTTAGGTGGAGCGCCAGTTGGATGTCGCTCAGTGCGACGACAGGGAGCGAGTCCTGTACGCAGCAGGGCAGCTGCGAGGCTCAGCCCTCGATTGGTGGGAGTCCTACCTAGCTCGGGACCGCGACACTCTCACTTGGGTCCAGTTCCGGGAGCGTTTCAGGCACCACCACATCCCTGCTGGTGTGATGAAGATGAAGCACAAGGAGTTCCTTGCGCTCAAGCAGGTAAACCCGAGTAAAATCTTTCCGCAACTTCTTTTGAGCTCAAACCCACCCTTGTTATAAGAAATGCTGAGTAAATTCCCATCTTCTTTCCGGTGATTATCATTTCAGGGAGCTATGACGGTGACTGAGTACCGTGACCGCTTCCTCCAGCTCGCTCGCTATGCCCCCGCTGAGGTCGCCCATAATGGCGATAAGCAGGAGCGCTTCAGAGAGGGACTCGATGACCACCTGGAGTACGCGCTCATGAACCACCGCTTTGACAACTTCAACCAGCTGGTTGATGCTGCCCTCAACACCGAGTGCAAGCGCCGGGAGATTGAGGACAAGAAGAGGAAGATGGCTCCTGCTGCGTCGGGTAGCAACACCCGGCCCCGATACCAGTACCCGCAGCAGCAGCACCAGAGGCAGGTCCAGCAGTACCAGCAGCGTCAGCAGCAATACCCGCCTCGTCCTCAGCGGCAGCAGCAGGCGGGACCAGGCCAGAGGCTTCCAGCGCCTCCGGCACGCTCTGCTCCACCGGCTCCACCAGCTCCGCGGCAGGGAGCGCCCACTCCTCCTGCCGGGCAGCAGGCTCCAGCATTCCCATGGGCGTGCTATCACTGCGGCGAGCCGGGGCACTACGCCAACGTCTGTCCCCGGAAGGCGCAGGCAGGACAGCAGGGGCGTGCAGCACCGCCCAAGGCCCCAGCTCAGGGCAGGGTGAACCACGTGACGGCCGAGTCAGCGGCCGAGGCTCCTAACGTGGTGATTGGTACGTTCATGGTCAACACCCACCCTGCTACAGTGCTTTTTGATACTGGTGCTACGCATCCTTTTATCACCCGGTCTTTTGTTGAGCATCATGGTATTCATACTAGCACGTTAAAGAGGGGCATGTTAGTATCTTCACCGGGAGGGCAGTTGAGGTCTCATACCATCTGTCCCAGAGTCAGTGTTGTCATAAGGGGGGTAGAGTTCAGTGCTAATCTGATGGTGTTAGACACCAAGGGTATTGAGGTGATCCTCGGGATGGAGACTCTTGCTAAGTGGGGAGTCCGGATAGATTGTGCTCAGAGGACGGTTCTTCTGTCAGCACCGGATGGTCAGGAGGTTACTGTTGGTGCCACAGAGCCTTCTAGATTTCTTCATCAGATGGAGGCTATACCCACGGATGGTATTCGCGTGGTGTCCGAATTCCCGGATGTCTTTCCGGATGATTTGCCAGGTATGCCGCCTGATCGCGACATTGAGTTTTGTATTGATCTCTTGCCTGGCACAGCTCCCATTGCTAAGCGGCCCTATCGTATGGCTCCCGTTGAGCATGAGGAAGTTAAGAAGACTGTCGACGAGTTGCTAGCCAAGGGCTATATCCGTCGCAGTTTCTCTCCTTGGGCTTTTCCTGTCTTGCTCGTAGAGAAGAAAGATGGTGCGAAGAGAATGTGCGTCGATTATCAGGATCTGAATGCAGTCACTATCAAGAACAAGCATCCATTGCCTCGCATCGAGGATCTTTTTGATCAGCTTCAGGGTGCTTGTGTATTCTCGAAGATTGATCTGCTTCGGATTATCATCAGCTGAAGATTCATTCTGAGGATATCCCGAAGATGGCATTCACCTGCAAGTATGGGCTATACGAGTATACGGTCATGTCCTTTGGATTGACCAATGCTCCAGCTTTCTTCATGCATCTGATGAACAAAGTTTTCATGGACTATCTGGATACCTTTGTGGTGATATTCATTGATGATATCCTGATATATTCTAAGTCAGAAGTAGAGCATGAGAAGCATCTAAGGCTGGTGTTGCAGAGACTCAGAGAGCACAAGCTGTATTCCAAGCTCAGCAAGTGCGAATTCTGGATTGATGAGGTTCCATTCCTCGGTCATGTCATCTCCAAGGGAGGTATTGCTGTGGACCCCGGGAAGGTGAAGGATGTGCTTGACTGGGTTGTACCGCAGACGGTGAAGGAAGTCCACTCTTTTCTAAGCTTAGCCGGTTATTATCGGAGGTTCATTGAGAATTTCTCCAAGATTGCGAAGCCTTTGACTTCCTTGCTAGAGAAGGGTGTGGATTTCTATTGGAATGATGAGCGTCAGAAGGCCTTCGAGGAGCTGAAGAAGAGGTTAACTATGGCGCCAGTCCTTACTCTGCCAGACCAGAGCAAGAGGTTCACAGTGTATTGTGATGCTTTGAGAGATGGTCTTGGTTGTGTTCTGATGCAGGAAGGCAGAGTGATAGCTTATGCTTCGCGGCAGTTGCGTCGGCATGAGCTGAATTATCCCACTCATGATCTGGAGCTAGCCGCAGTTGTGCATGCTCTGAAGATATGGAGGCATTACTTGTTTGGGCAGCAGTGTGATATTTACACTGATCACAAGAGCCTCAAGTATATTTTCACTCAGAATGAGCTGAACATGCGGCAGAGAAGATGGCTAGAGTTGGTCAAGGATTATGGCCTGGAGATTCACTATCATCCGGGCAAGGCCAATGTTGTAGCAGATGCTCTGAGCAGGAGGAGCTATGTTAACATGGCCGTGGCTTTTCGGATGCCTCAGGAGTTATGCGAGGAGTTCGAGCAGTTGAGTCTGGGTTTCTTGCATCATACCTCGGGTACATCATTCGAGGCAGAACCCACTCTAGAGGCTGAGATCAGGCAGCATCAGAAAGATGATAAGAAGCTGCAGGAGATCCGTGAACTGCTGAAGGTTGGCAAAGCACCTCATTTCAGAGAGGATGATCAGGGTACCTTGTGGTACAAGGGTCGACTATGTGTGCTAGATGTAGCGGATCTCAGGAAGTTGATCTTGAGTGAGGCTCATGATACAGCGTATTCTATTCATCCAGGCAGCACGAAGATGTATTATGACCTCAAGGAATGATTCTGGTGGTATGGAATGAAGCGTTCCGTTGCGGAGTATGTGGCTATCTGTGACACTTGTCAGCGTGTCAAGGCAGAGCATCAGAGGCCAGCAGGGTTATTGCAGCCGTTGAAGATTCCAGAGTGGAAATGGGAGGAGATCACTATGGACTTCATTGTGGGATTGCCTCGTACTCAGAAGGGGTACAACTCTATATGGGTAGTAGTGGATCGGTTGACGAAAGTTGCCCACTTCATTCCGGTGAACACTACTTACTCCGGTGCTAGACTCGCAGAGTTGTACATCTCCAGGATTATCTGTCTGCATGGTGTTCCTAAGAAGATCATATCTGACCGAGGATCTCAGTTCACTTCAAGGTTCTGGGAGCAGTTGCACGATTCGTTGGACACGAAGCTATGTTTCAACACTGCTTATCATCCTCAGACAGATGGGCAGACAGAAAGAACCAACCAAGTGTTGGAAGATATGCTTCGAGCTTGTGCTATTCAGTATGGTACCAGCTGGGATAAATGCCTGCCGTATGCAGAGTTCTCGTATAATAACAGTTATCAGGCCAGTCTGAAGAAGTCATCTTTCGAGGCCTTGTACGGTCGAAAGTGCAGGACTCCGTTGTATTGGGATCAGATTGGCGAGAGGCAGGTATTTGGCCCGGATATTGTTGAGGAGGCCGAACAGCTGGTGCAGCAGGTGCGAGAGAATCTGAGGGTCGCCCAGACTCGTCAGAAGAGCTATGCAGATGTGCGTTGTCGAGATCTGACCTTTGTGGTGGGTGATCATGTATACCTGAAGGTCTCGCCAATGAGAGGAATCCGCAGGTTTAACATGAGAGGGAAGCTAGCCCCTCGATATATTGGTCCGTTCAAGGTGCTGGAATGGAAGGGTGAGGTGGCGTATCGTTTGGAGTTGCCTCCCAACCTCTCAGGGGTGCACGATGTGTTTCACGTGTCCCAGCTGAAGAAGTGCTTGAGGGTGCCAGAGGAGCAAGCGCCGATAGAAGGGTTAGATGTGCAGGAGGATCTGACCTACATCGAGCATCCGGTGAAGATTCTGGAGACATCTGAGAGAGTTACCAGAAACAAGAAGATCAAGATGTGCCGTGTTCAGTGGAGTCATCACACGGAGGATGAGGCTACTTGGGAGCGAGAAGATGAGTTGAGAAAGACATATCCCGATCTCTTTGCTAGCTAGCCTATTCGAATCTCGGGATGAGATTCGTGTAAGGGGGTAGGTTTGTAACACCCTAAGGTAAAATTTCGAAATTTATAATGAATTTAATTGGGCTCCAGTAATTTTCTAAGGATTTATTTTGCCTAGCTTGCATTTATTTATAATTTAATTCACAAAGAATTAAAATTTATTTTAGGTTCAACATGTTTGTGCATTCGTGCTGGTGCATAAGTTTTATTTGGTTGAGTGCATAGGAGTTGAATTCAAATAGAATCGAGTTGGTTTGAAAAAAAGAAAAGGAAGGAAACGGAAAAGTAGGTCAGTCATTCCTTCTTTTCTCAATCATTCCTTCTTTTCTCAGTCATTCCTTCTTTTCTCAGTCATTCCCGTTCTTTTCTCAGTCATTCTTTCTATTCTCAGTCATTCCCGTTCTTTTCTCAGTCATTCCTTCCTTCTCGGTCACTCCCCCAGCTCGACCCCACCTATCGGCCCCTTCTTCCTCCTTCCTCTACCGGCCGCGCAACGACCGCCCGAAATCTCCGGCGAGCCCTCGTGCCAGGCCGCCTGCCGAGGTTGCCCCATCGCCCCACAAATAGGATCCCCCAACCCCCTGCGCCCTTACCCTACCCCGCTGCAGCCACCCCGAACCCTAGCGCCGCCGCTGCTTGCTCTGCCGCGCAAAGCTTCCTGCTTCACCGTGGACCGGCCGCCCTGCTGCGCCCCAGCCCCAGCCAACCCCCACCTGAGCTTCGCCTCACCGCCAGGAAGCTTCCCAAGCTCTTCCCTCATGACCCCGGCCCGTGCACTTGTCGGAATTTGAACGGGACCCGCCGCCGGTGAGAAGCTCCGCCATCCCGATTCCTCGCCGCCGTTAGCGCTACAACCCTCGTAACCCCTGTGGCACCTCTGCAGGAACACCCCGAGCCAACCCGTGGTGATCAGAAGCCGGAGGACCCCCTGCAGCAGCCTTCCCCACGAGCGCCGCCTGTTCCGCCGCTCGGACCTCGTCGCCGACCATCTTGCGCTGCCTCTCTGGCCCGTTCAGGCCCTCGGTGAGCGCCACATCATTCCCCTGGTTGTCTTGCGCTAGATGTCGTAGACCAAAGCTCGCTCTTGTGGCCGGAACGCGCGCGCCGGCGATGCGCCGCCGTGCCGACCCGCCCCCATCATCGTGCGCACAGCCCGAGCCATTCCCGCGTTCCGCCTTACCCTTAGGTGGTTTCCCCAGGTCGCGCTGAACCTTCCAGACCCAAGCCCCGTTCGATTTGACCTCCGGAGCATTGATTTTGCCCAGCTCCGGTGGCGCGCCGCCGTGGAAACCGATCTCCGGCGACCCCCCCGCCGCCGGCCGCGTTCTATAGGATCGGACCAGTCCGAACCGCGCTGTCCAGATCGGACCAGTCCGAACCGCGCTGTTTAGATCGGACCGTCCGAACCGGAATGCGTCCGAACCATTCGATTTAGATCCAACTGCCCAGATTAGAAGCCACGCACCCCTTCAGCCATGGCAGTTTTGTTAAAGTGCCCCTGAACTTCCTTGGAATCAACCCGCAGTCCGCCTTCGTTCAAAGAAGTTCCAGCTAGGTCCTGTTTTTCGCACCGGAGCCCTTGAGTTCTCTGGAAATTGGGTCCGCCGTCCATGCCCTGTGTTTTCACGGGTTAGGCCCCAGGTCTAGCCTTTAATTACGTTGAGGTCCCTGGTTTTTGCCCAGAACCCCCCTGGAAGTTATGTTTTCTCGCAGAAAGGTCCCTGGACCTTGTTTTAACCCTAGATTTCGCGTCTTAGCTCCGTTTTAGTTGATTCTTGCGCTCACGCGATCGTTGTAATGTATAGAACAGTTCTATCATAGCTTTGTGTGCTGTTTTTATGTAATGTTGTACTGTTTCTTATCTTTTGTCCTTGTTTGCATGTATGTGTATGTGTTGGACCATGTGGTGGCGTTGCGATCGTGAGTAGACGCTGAGCCTTTGGACGAGTACCAGGAGCCCCTTTCTTCAGAGCCCTTTGAGCAGCAGCAGGAGAACTTTGAGGAAGGCAAGTATAACATGAATATCCTATCACTTTTAAATACAATTTCATACTGCATTTTAATTCTGTATGCCTATAAGGATTTCCTAGCCACCTTTATCCTTATATATATTTATACCTTGGGTTGCATTTTGGTTAGTTGTGCTAGGTGCTGCGCTCTCACACACCTCGGTCCTTTTTAATTAAATTTGATTAATGGTTATATGCAATTTAATCCTGAGAGTGGCCCTCTGTGCTGTGTGCTTGAGTGGCTCACGCCTCCATAAAATATGTTTTTGATAGAAACATGGTTTAGGGGGCCAGCACGGTGCTTAGTGCTTGGTTGGCTACTCTCCATAAGGACCGGTTCATAGAGCGACAACCTGGGACAACCGCGCAACCACAAGACTGGAATGGGACGGTCTTGACTTACTAATTAGGTCATTTTGGTTCGGGAGTAACTTACCTGCGTGGGCAAGAGGGGTGGTAAGATTCAATGGTCCCTGCTCCTCCGGCTTGGTCTGTGCTATGTGTCTTGTACCCCCGGAGGTGGGCCCCATCGTCGCTGATCCAGAATCCTTAGCGGTTACACCTTACTAACGTGATCCTTTGTAACGGTCTCGTAGTGTGCTTGCTAACCATCTCACCTAAGGAAGTGTGATGAACCACTAGCGTAGCTCACGACTTGTGGGTAAAGTTGTGCAACCTCTCGAGAGTGTAAAACTGATATATCAGTTGTGCTCACAGTCATGAGCGGCCCAGATCCTCCGTCTGATTAGTGGGGTTATCAACCTTTGATTAGGGAGATTCCCCGGGTGGTTTTGGTTCGGATGGTTCTCAGTAGTTCTTAATTAATACTGACTAATTTCTTATGCAACTTGGGTTTATGGTAATTCAACCACTTATAGTAAATAGTTTTAATAAAATCTTGCCAAGACTAAAAGCTAATGCAGTTGAGTCAGCTAACCCTAGAGCCTCATACTCGTGTTATACTTGTTGGGTACAAGTTGTGTACTCACACTTGCCTCTTCCTCTCTTCTGTTCTCTTGGATATCTTCGACTGCTGCTCAGTACCAGGCGACGTGGAGGACTACATCGATGGACTCGACGATTTCTAGGCGTTGTCACCCAGTTAACGTCCCTGTGGCGCCCTACTCTTCATGTATTTATTTTACGCTTCCGCTTTCCTTGAACTGATTCTTGATTCAGTTGTAATAAAGACATTCCTTTTATAATTTATACGCTTTTACTCGTGACATGTGTTGTGATATCTTGATAATCTGTTGTATATATGCGTGACTTGATCCTGGCGCATATATGATTGCTCGATTTATGTTCTTTATAAATCGGGTGTGACAACAACTTTACCCACAAGTCGTGAGCTACACTAGTTGTTCATCACACTTCCTTAGGTGAGATGACTAGCAAGCACACTACGAGACCGTTACAAAGGATCACGTTAGTAAGGTGTAACCGCTAAGGTTTCTGGATCAGCGATGATGGGGCCCACCTCCGGGGGGTACAAGACACACAGCACAGACAAAGCCGGAGGAGCAGGGACCATTGAAGCTTACCACCCCTCTTGCCCACGCAGGTAAGTTACTCCCGAACCAAAATGACCTAATTAGTAAGTCAAGACCGTCCCATTCCAGTCTTGTGGTTGCGCGGTTGTCTCAGGTTGTCGCTCTATGAACCGATCCTTATGGAGAGTGGCCAACCAAGCACTAAGCACCGTGCTGGCCCCCTAAGCCATGTTTCTAACAAAAACATATTTTAAGGAGACGTGAGCCACTCAAGCACACAGCACAGAGGGCCACTCTCAGAATTAAGTTGCATATAACCATTAATCGAATTAATTAAAAAGGACCGAGGTGTGTGAGAGCGCAGCACCTAGCACAACTAACCAAAATGCAAGCCAAGGTATATATAAAGGATAAGGTGGCTAGGAAGTCCTTATAGGCATTCAGAATTAAAATGCAGTATGAAATTGTATTTAAAAGTGATAGGATGTTCATGTTATACTTGCCTTCCTCAAAGTTCTCCTGCTACTGCTCAAACTGCTCTGCACAAAGGGGCTCCTGGTACTCGTCCAAAGACTCAGCGTCTACTCACGATCGCAACACCAAAACATGGTCCAGCACATACACATACATACAAACAAAGACAAAAGATAAAAAACAGTACAACATTACATAAAAACAGCACACAAAACTATGATAGAACTATTCTACATGTTACAACGATCGCGTGAGCGCAAAAAAACCAACTAAAACAGAGCTAAGATACGAAAACTAGAGCTAAAACAAGGTCCAGGGGCTTTTCTGCAAGAAAAACAGAACTTCCAGGGGGTTCTGGCAAAAACCAGGGACCTAAACGTAATTAAAGGCTAGATCTGGGGGCTAACCCGCAAAAATACCGGGGATGGACGGCGGGTTCTATTTTTAAAGAACTCAGGGGCCTAAACAATAAAAATAGGGCCTGACTGTAAATACTTTTGAATGGCAAAGGACTGCGGGTTGATTCAGGAAAAATTGGGGACTCTTTAGCAAAATGGGTAGGCCAAACCGGTACACACGGACGTGGTCGCTCGGATCTCGATCCTACGGCTCACATCAAAGGAGGTTGCGATCTAATCTCACCCGCGGACGTCGGATCAAACGGCCTAGGAGCAAAGGGGCGCGAGCTGGCGGCGCTGCGACGCCAGCAACAGATTCCGCGGCGGCGCGGCTCGGGGCTCGCCGGAGCTCGACGTTCCCGTCGCTCCGGCGGCCCAACCTTCACGACTTCAAGCCAGGGAGCATCACCGCGGCTCAGGGGATCGACCTAGGGCTACAGCTGGGCCTAGAGGGGCTCGGGCTTCGCGATCCACGGCTCGGGGTGGCTCGGGGCGGCGGACATCGCCGGCGAGCAGCGTTCCAGGAGCTAGGGCGGGTCCTAGGCTACGACAGCTAGCGCATAAACTTCAGGGAAGGGATGTGATGCTCACTAGGGGCTTGCAGAGGCCGGAGCTGCAGCGTAGGCTAAGGTCGACGACGGCCGGCGGCGAAGGAGGTCGGGTTCTCGCGGACCGGCAGCTACAGACGGGCTCCGAGGTTCGGTGTCACACCCGGTTTTTTAAAGACAAAACCAAATGCATAGCTATATGTATGCCAGGATCAAGTTCCATACATATAGTGACTTCATTAGTGAATAATCAGCAACTGTATCACGAAAAGAGAATTGAGAGACTAATAACATTATCAGAGTTATACAGCTTATCCTGGAAACGAAGACTCCAAACTTCACAGGCAATCGACCGGGGGTTCCGTAGACCTAGAACTCAGCATCATCTTCAAAAGACTTCAGATCACTTTCTCCTCCGAGCAGCAATTATAACAAGCGTGAGTACACTTATGGTTGGTACTCAGCAAGTGTTGGGAAATATATGACATGAAGGCCAAAATCAAGGAAAAGTTGACTGGCTTACTGCGATAAGCAATTTTAGTTGGTCAAATTTTATTAGCACCTGATTACTATGGCATAAGTTCATACCAAAAACCCACATTAAAAGAGAGAGAAGAGATACAGCATAAGCATAACCACAACCATAAACATGGTCCACGATAACCATAACCAAAACCATGGTCCACGATTTAATTCATCTTCAAGTTCAATTAATCATGTGAGGGTCCAAGCCGCTCTTAATCGTGAGCACGGCTGATATATCAGTTTTCACTTTGCAGAGGTTGTACACTTTACCCACAATTCGTGTCTCCCGATTTGCCCGAGGTAGCTAGCCTCTTAAACACTTCCGAGGTGAGTGGCAAGGGATTCACTACGAGGCCTTTACAAAGATTCCCTAACTTATGATAATCCGCTAAGGTTTCAAGTCAAAGCGGTCATAACCCTCCCTAATGAGGAAATACCTTAGCCAAGGACCCCATAGCCATGTGCCTCAAAAGGACCGAGCTATACCCCGTCGATGCAACCCCTCTTGCCCTTTCGGTAAGATCATCATAAGCTAGTGTTTCTAATTAATCAGCCAAGACCAGAGCCATATAGTATTGTGGTTGCACTGTTTTCCTGGGTGATTCTCCATGTTCCAATTAAAACATATAATCTTGCGATCAACAATACAAAGAGCATGAACATGGATAAAACAGGTGTAACATCATCATTGTTGTCATCATGATTATATATTATTCCCAAACCATAACCAGTTGAAGCAACTAAGCAATAGCTACCCAACAATAAAGATAAAACCCAGGTTGACAAGGAATGATCATAAAGACTAGACATATCCTTAATTAGGATCCATCAAAATTAGGACACATGCAAGCATATAAAGAAAAAGTTATATTTACTGTGATTATTAGGCAAAAGCATGATCAAGGAAACACTTGCCTTTCTTTTAAAGAATAGCTGCTCAGAGTCTTCAACTCTTATTCTTGATCTTCAAAGCTCTTGGATCGCGCTTCTTCTAACATCACACAAGCAACGGACCCAAAATATACAAGCAAGCAAATAAACAAGAATGACTAAGAACAGATATAGCAAACAAAAGAAAAGCTTTAAAAGAGCGTACTAAAGAATAGAGCTCGTTGCTACGGTCACGAGAGCGAAAGAAACGTGAAAAACGGAGCTAGGGTTGAAAAGATATAGCTATCGGAAGATTGATATTATAAAAGAAATAAAGAACTATAGGCTTTCATTTATTTTAATTTGGAAAAACTATTATAAAAGATATAACAGAGAAATATCTCTAATGATAATTAACTCATATTATCTTTGCATTTATAAAGACGAAGTAGAACTTAGTCAAATTTTATATATACAATTCTCTATGTACAAATTACACTAATTAAATAATTAATTAGAAAAGAAAACTTGTGAGAACATCTAAACGCATAACTTTATGATTTGAATTGAACTAAACAAATTAAATTACAAACATATTTAAGTTGATATTAATCAAATTAACATTAATTATGAAAACCGGAGAAAAGACTTAATTGGATTTTATTTCGGAAAACTAGATGAGAGGATATTATTCCAATTAAATTGATATCTAATTTCAAAAACAGGAATTATGGCACAACAACGCTACTAACCGATAGCTTAGGGTTTTAGAAGACTAATGCAAAAAGAACGGATCGAAACGGATCGAAAACGCGGAAACTACGCATAAAACAGGGCTGCAAGGACCTATACGTAATTAACTATAGACTTTAGGGGTTAGCAGAAAAGAAATACAAGACACAGAAAATAGTGCTTGCAAAACAGGAAAAGATTAGGGTTAGATCTGAAAAATACCACGGGTGGGGCTGGATTGAAAAGATGCAATAGATCCAGGGGGTTTTCTGCGAAATTTGCAAGACACAGGAATTTTCACGATAATTACAGAATCTTCCAGGGACCTAATCGCGAAACCTCCATAGCAGCCTGCCATGGAGACCGGCGGCTACTGTTCTTCAAAATTGCCGGCGATTTAGGGCATGAGAGGTCGCGGGAAGTGGGGGAAAAGAAAGAGGACGACGAGGGGATTCATGTGGCAGAACCAACCTGAATTATACCGGCTCAAGTACGCGAGTCCACTCCAGAGGGCTCCAACGTGCTTCAAATGGTATAATCCCTTGGCCTGTCGGGTAACGTCCCGATAAACCACCGATACACAGGATCAATAAGGTTACCTCACACGAAGGTGAGTCCAGAGATACAGTCACCATCATATGTTACATTACAGGGGATTACATTACAAGAGTTCTAAAAGCAGTAAGAAATTTTAAATCTAGAGAAAACATTACAACTGTTAAAGTTAAGGTTCTTAGCAGCGGAAAACATACGCGACGATTCCTAACACGTCATCCAGACGGATGCCATGCTAAGCCCGAGCATGACATCATTCGATATCACCAGTGCTGGCCGGGGACGGATCCCATTCCACGGACCAATCATCTGGAAGAGCACAGGGCCAAGGCAAGGGAAGAGTAGGGTCTTCACAGATATCACCTGAAAAACATACAACTAGCAAGGCTGAGTATACTAATACTCAGCAAGACTTACCCGTCTCATGGTATACTTATGAAGGCTTTTAGCTTTGGGTAGAGTTTTCAGCTGAAAAGCAACAAAGAGTAGATCCTTACTTTCAACTTTTAGCTTTCAGGTTCTGGTGGATTAACCATTCTAGGTAAGCACCTATAACTACTCAAACATGGTGGAATCTTTAACCAAACATCATCTTTCATAATCACAAAGTTGCTCTTGTTACTCTATGTGGTAAAGGGGGTAAGCAGTCTCATTCATCGTGAGAGGCGGACGATTCCTGAATCGAGATTCAACCTTGCAAGGGTAAACCTAACACACATGCTTGGAACACCAAAGGGTCGTTCTGAAGCAACCGTTTACCTTTCATTTCGACTCATGGATCAGATCCACCACAAGCGACTGCAGGTCATACGCACTTCCAAAGTGCAGGACGTACGTCTGTAGCGCGACTACAAAACCCGTACTCCTGGTTGCCCAGCAACACGTATGCCTACACGTCGAACAAAGTAACCAAAAGAAGCAAATACATGTGGTGGGAGGTATGTCCACTCCTCGGGCCGATCGGTTACTAGGCTTACCTCTTACCATATTTCACGGCATGTGGCTAGTACTTTCAAACGCTTAACCACCGCTACCACACACCGCGACCTTATCCAATTCAATAACACAGATGGGGTATCATCTCAACCATGATACCTCGCAAACTCCCGTCCGTCATCCTTATAGTGATAACAGGAATGTAAACATTACAACTCCTATATCGCGCGAGTGACAGGAAATCACCCGACTTCTACCGGCCCTATTAGCATAGCAGCTAGTCGGACTCGAGTTCTAGTGTTCAATACATTGGTTCCTGGAACAATGCAACTAAAGTTTCCAAACAACTCCTAAGAACCTAATGCATAAAGATATATAAATAATATAGGTTGCAGTGTAATAAAGTAGGGGTTATGTCCGGGGCTTGCCTTTATTGGTGGGTCTGAAGTCAGTAAGTCAATATCTTCCGAACTTTGGTTCGGGGCTTCAGATAATCCTGCGATGAAGTTCCCGGGGTCTTCAGAATAACTTCCTTCTGGTTCCGGGATTAGTTGGTAATTTCCGTCGGCGAGAGTGGTCGAATCTATATGATATGCAAGACGGAGTTTAATGAATGCATACACTTTCATTTCAATTCACGATAAAGTTGCAATCCAAATAAAGGAACATTACATTTCAACAAACAACCTAACTACCCTGTACTGGGCAGTCATTTATCGAGTATTAACTAAACTAACTAGTCTCGTTAGGCAACAGGGGGGTTACCCTAAACATCCATACTAACTTCATTAGGTAGCATGTTTGATTATCTAATTGGTTTGTGTATAGGTCTTGGTCTTAACCGATGAGGATGCATCCGGTTTAGCTGACTGATGTGCTTTGGTCGTGCCTAACAGAGGCGTGTCTACTGTGCGATCTTACTGATCCAAGGTTGCGTACTTTGGTCTGGGTAGCCGGTTGACAGGTGCACTGGTTTTCTAATTGATCGATGAAAACATCGATCACTTTAGCAGAGGGATGTTTCCTAAAGCAGCTGTGTCCTAACTAATTTGTGTGAGCATCGGCGTACTTAACTAATCGCGTGTGTATCAGCATAGCGGATCCATGCTTTAGCAAAACTAGTCGATCGATGATTTGACCTTCTAGCCGATTTAGTGTATCGGCACATTCGCCGATTTAAACATCAGGTAGAATTAGTCGAGTGATGTATCGGCATAGCTAGTTGACTAATGCGAGTAACTAGCCGATGGTGTATTGATAGACTAGTCGAACTATGTATCCGTACGGTCTGTGTCTCAGCGTATTCAGCTGATTGGTGAATCAGCTGTGTAGCCGGTTTTCATCCTTAATGTTCTCCTATATCTATGAGGGCATATCAGCTGTGTAGCTGATTGTCCTACTCTGCACTGGCTGTGCCTAAATGAGATGTGCTTAAGTGTTATCCTAGGTAACTAGGTGTGGTTGCATCGGCTTGACTATGTCAGTACCACAATCAATTGTCATTCAGCCGATGGGGTTATCTAAGTTAGACCTATTTCAAGAATTAGGTGTAACAGAACACTAATATTAAACTAGGTTGGTGAGATCATAAGTGTGGAGTTAGACTAAGGAGGATGTGGTTGAGGGTATGTAACTGGTAAGCATATAGCCGATCTCTCAGCCGATAAATCGGCTGATAACAGTGTGTGGATAAGGATAAGAAAACTAAGGATTGACCGGCCATATTTGACTGCTATGGGAAACAACTGGAATCGGCTTAGATCAATGGGTAACCGAACTCTAAGATCGTGTGTGCATCGACTATGTGCAGCCGATACGTTATCTAAATCGGATGGCTAGCTGATCACTGTGCGCATCGGCATAGCCGATTTGTGTTTTTAGCAAACTAGTTGATCTATGAACTTCAGCATGCTAGCCAAACAGGGTAGGTACTATTTGGTTGCGCATTGGTAAATTGGTCGAGAGTGTGAGCATCGACCGGGCTAAAAGGTGCGCATGCGTTAGATTTGTGAATCGGCACAAGTAGCCGATTCCCTATGCTGTACTGGCTGTGTTTAGCCGATAAATACGTTCTCTATTGGATGTGCCTATCTGATTCTTGACTGGAGTGTTAACCGAAGTAATCAGTGTTTAAGTGGTTCGATTATATCTGCAAAATAACCGATCGACGCATAGCCGACGTGGTTGTCTAGATCGGACCAGGTCGGTCAGGGTGCTAACATCGGACCGGACCGATAGGGTTGTTAACATCAGGCCAAGGGGCTTTTGCCGGTAGGGAAGAAGTCAAAAGGCTTATGGCTGATAGGGTCATGCCTATCGAAAATTGGCTGAACTAGTAGCCGATTGCTAAGCCTAGTTACAAAGGTGTATCAACTAAGTAGTCGATACACGAGGTAGACTAGGACCTTTACATAGGAAGGGGCTCTGACAAGATTGTAATCAAGACCAAAGCAAAGGTATGAGCATCTATATGAATAAGGGTTAATCAATCATCATAAAAAGTATGCCATAGGGGCAGCAAGTACATCAAGCATGATGCACAATTTATCTTTAGTCAATCTATGGCAAGGACTTTGGCTACCAAAAGCTAATTAAGTTTAGCGTCACACAAATAGTAGGCTAAATATAAATCAAACATTTCATGTTCGAATTAAACCTCTCTTATGTTTTTAAAGTTGCACAACAAGTCTAATTAAGATTCGAACAAGCGGCACAAGAAACATATTGTAATAACAAGCACACATAACTAAATATAACTTTAAGTGGATATGCTTAGCTATTTCTTCTATAACACAAATTGAATTGATTAACTTAAAAGAATTTAAGTTACAAAAAAAAATTAGGTTTGAAAATTCCACATCAATTCATACTTAATCTATAAAAATTGTATAACAAAAATCATGATCTACAAAGTTAATATGTAGGAGCTATGAATATTACACTCTCTTATCTTAGATTTAACATAGATTCTAAACTATTTGGTTGCATATCAAACTCACTTAATAGAAGTTGTAGAGCTCAAAATCTAGTTTCTAACAAAACTGGTTTTGTAATTTTTGGAATTTCCTACTATTTTCTATTGATTTTACAAGTCAGCAGCATCACTTCACATGAAATAATAAGTACCCTTACACAGAGGTCCTCAAACTCTACTGTTCCTATGGGTCTAGACTTTGCAGAAAACACCCTGACCTTATCTCAATTGTTGCACAGGGTCCTTCACATGAACTGGAAGCAGAGGAGGTGCTCGGTGAGGCTCGGTTCCGGTGGGAGAAGGTCACGCCGGGGACCGGGGAGCTCGAGTGGCACACCAGGAGTTCATTTTAGGAGTCAGAAGGTGAGGAGGAAGACCGGAAGGAGGCCGTCGGCGTTGGGGGGGGGGGCGGAGCTCAGAGGAGCAGGCAGCTCCGGCCGTGCGCCCCGCCGCCAGCCACGTCGAGCCTGAGCCGCAGCCGCTCAGAGCCGCCCGCCGCACCTACTCGCACGCTACCCCAGCGCCTGCCGCAGCTGCGCTCGCCCCTGCGCGCGTCGCGCCGCCTGGCGCCTGGGGCCAAGCCCTGCGCAGCGCCTCCTGGGCCTGCTGCTGCCCCTGCGCCGGGCCCGCCAGCCGAGCCGCGCCACCAGCAGCTCGCCCCCGCACGCGTCGCGCCTGCGCCCGCGAGTCACGCGCCCGCGCAGCGCCCTGCGCCGCTCGTTCAGGCCACTACTGCCTGTGCCAAACCGGTGGGGGAGGAGTTCAACAGAAGAAAGAATAGAGGGAGGAGATAAGGTTGGAGGAGGGGAAAAGAGGATTTACTAGTGCTGCTGCCGTGAGCTGCTATTGCTTGCTGAGGGGACGCGTGGATTTCTTTGCAGCAGGAGGTGGCAAGAGCGGTCAAGAACAGCGGCGAACCGCAGTGCAGACAAGCAGAGCAGCGCCAGAGGAGGAAGAGAAAGGGAATTTCCTGAGGACTTGTTTGTAATTTTAGAAAATTGCAGGGACCTCTTGGTAAAGAAGAATTTAACCACTATTCTAGAACTCAAACAAAAATGTGACCAAAATAAAAGTTGTACAACTTTTCAAGCTCTACGACTTTGTTTTAGGGTTTGAACTCCAAAACTTAAAATATGAAGTTTTATTTTAAGACTTGGACTAATTTGAATTTTATAAAATTTATGTCCTTGCTAGGGTAAATTGCATATAACTTTGGACCTATTTGCAAGATGCTATGTAAGTCATGATTACTTACATTATTACCCTTTGACCTCTAGTAATTTTGGAAAGTTATTTTTGTAAATAACCTATTTTGCATAAAAAGACTTGTACTTTTATAAAATTACATACATACCCCTATTTCCCCTATTTCCTCAACTCTACTCAAATTTTTACACAATTTAACACATACATTTCTAATACATCTTTTGGATAAATATATATTTTTACAAGACATAAAATAAGAAAACATATTTGCAAAACTACCCTTTACTTATTTTGAAGTTACCTCCTATCCAATTACATTTTGCAAAAACAACCCTAGTTTTTCCATAATTACGAAAATACCCTTTTTACTTACACTTTAGATTTTTTAAGAACTTCACATAAACATACACAGCTTTACACTATCAAGCACGTACTTCACACTAACAAAACATATGTCTAGCTTGCAAGTACATGAACTGTCACAGCCTTCCCCCCTAAAAAGAATCTCGTCCCGAGATTCGGACGGAAGACTCTTAAGGGAAGAGAAGCAAATCACTCATCAAAAGTAATAGGAAACAATCACACTAGAGAAGGTTGATGTTGATGGTAAAAACCGTTGGAGTATGACGAGATAAGTATATCGAATACATGGATAGATGGTACATGGATGAGTTTGACGAGAAAAGGTCAAGTCTTCCCAGAACTAAGATCACCGCATGACGATGACAAATGTCGGCGACATTCATCACAAAGCTCATGGATAGCAAGTGAGGATAACACAAGAGGTTACAAAGTGATGTTTGAAACATTTCTGCTCAGAGTTAATTACCTAAATAATTTTAGAGGTTGTTGATTGCAAAACATGCCTATTTAGACTGATGCAATCAAGGGATAATGACAAAAATGCTCTACTCAGAGTGCAATACTCGATATACAACCATGAATGTGATGCACTGTTGAGATGTGTGATTACGATGATGGTGCAACATGAGGATGAGGGATCCCATGCATGACCGGGATGATGCCTATGACACAATGCAATTACCAGGATGTTGACCAAAGGATACATACATTATGATGCAAGGATGATGATACTTGCAATGTATGCACGTATGAAATGCATAAAGTATGATGTATACCGTGATGAGTTGATGATGCACATGACTCGCACTCTACAACTGTTCTCTCATAACGAACACCTGGGTAGGTCTATATCCTTAAGCGAGGAGCAAAAGTTAGGACACTAGTAAGGTTGTATAAGAAGAGCTTGCAGTGGGGTTACGTCACATGTACCTAGTCACCAGTGCGGTCCTAATGGCTCAATCATATGGCTGCAGCACACATGAGGCCTTAGGTTCCGACACGGCATCATGGTCATGTGATTAAACATCACCACAAAAGAGAAATAACAACCCTACGGTGCCAACAGCAACAAGATAGACTTAGGAAACCGAAGACAACCTAAAGTTATACTGGAGGCACACTCGTTAGTCAGTCTACGGATTTTTGATGACAATGCAACACCATGCACTTGACCAAAAATGGTATATGTTATGATGCATGACTTTTGCCGGGAGAATTGTATGCACAAAGTAATTATTGTCATACATCTTTTAAATTTGTCAAAAATCATCTGAGCAGAAATCGAAGGTGCAACATTTCAGATGTTGTAATCGGAATAGTCAACAATATAAGGTACAACATCAAGAGAGGATAAATGAAGTACGGAATGATAGATTGAGGGGTTTTCTGATAGTTATCAAGGTGTAACCATCAAAGGAAAAGCTCAATGGTTCTACCGAAACAGATTCAAAGCAAAATCAAGGATTTGATTTGGCCGTCAAGCCAAGATCGGTGATAGGGTTCAAACATAACCCAATCCACTTGATTCACAAAAGACTGTCTTAACTCTAAGTTAGCCTAGCATATTACGTTAACTCGTACAACACAAAGTCTAGGCAGGCATTCAGATACAAGCACATGTTTCAGTACATCAACGTAACAAACAAGTCAATCAGGTCAATCCAAGATGTCATGATGCATGCACGTTCTACACGTCCTCACAACCAGAAATAACTGCCAAGTAATTTTGGTCTTACGTGGTTAATCTCGGTGGCATAATACATACGTCTCTCCCTGTAATAACTAGTCGATAAGTTCGATCCGTCCTAGTTGCGTAATCGTGGTTAGTGTACCTGCAGAAAACCACAATGCATATATATCCAATGAACCTTTCATGCCAGCATGTCATGAAAGCGTCCGCATTCATTACTGCTCACTATAGAAACAGCATATGTACAATTACCGCCGTACAGACAACGTTAACATACGTTGCCGAAACAACGTATTCACGGGGGTACCGCAAAATGCGGGGGTATGAACAGCGATCGCCATACCCTGCGCTGAACCATATACTCCCAATGTAGTCAACCGAGGTTGGTACATTGGCAGCATCTCAAGTAGGCCACTGCTTGAGAAACAGCGTTCGGTTCGCATCACCGACGGGAAGGCCAAGCTCCCTCAGTTGGCTGAGGATCCTTACCTTCTTACCTCCGTTCGTAGGTGTCGTTACCGAATGTAAGGTTGGGTTGTGCAAAAATTTAAGTTTTGACAGAAACGTAATGCTGGTAGTTAGAGTTATATATACATATATTATAGCCACCTCTATTTCCCTTATAAGCATTACCCTAGGGCTTTACGTACTAAGCATAATCCTTAACGGATTCAACGTAGTTTTGTCAAATACTTTGTTGGTCAATCTTTTATACTGAAAGCATTTTTAAGGTAAAATGTATCTCCAGAGTAACCTTATAGCTCTGATACCAGCTGTGGCAGAACCAACCTGAATTATACCGGCTCAAGTACGCGAGTCCACTCCAGAGGGCTCCAACGTGCTTCAAACGGTATAATCCCTTGGCCTGTCGGGTAACGTCCCGATAAACCACCGATACACAGGATCAATAAGGTTACCTCGCACGAAGGTGAGTCCAGAGATACAGTCACCATCATATGTTACATTACAGGGGATTACATTACAAGAGTTCTAAAAGCAGTAAGAAATTTTAAATCTAGAGAAAACATTACAACTGTTAAAGTTAAGGTTCTTAGCAGCGGAAAACATACGCGACGATTCCTAACACGTCATCCAGACGGATGCCATGCTAAGCCCGAGCATGACATCATTCGATATCACCAGTGCTGGCCGGGGACGGATCCCATTCCACGGACCAATCATCTGGAAGAGCACAGGGCCAAGGCAAGGGAAGAGTAGGGTCTTCACAGATATCACCTGAAAACATACAACTAGCAAGGCTGAGTATACTAATACTCAGCAAGGCTTACCCGTCTCATGGTATACTTAGCCATGTAGCTAGACTTATGGAGGCTTTTAGCTTTGGGTAGAGTTTTCAGCTGAAAAGCAACAAAGAGTAGATCCTTACTTTCAACTTTTAGCTTTCAGGTTCTGGTGGATTAACCATTCTAGGTAAGCACCTATAACTACTCAAACATGGTGGAATCTTTAACCAAACATCATCTTTCATAATCACAAAGTTGCTCTTGTTACTCTATGTGGTAAAGGGGGTAAGCAGTCTCATTCATCGTGAGAGGCGGACGATTCCTGAATCGAGATTCAACCTTGCAAGGGTAAACCTAACACACACGCTTGGAACACCAAAGGGTCGTTCCGAAGCAACCGTTTACCTTTCATTCCGACTCGTGGATCAGATCCACCACAAGCGACTGCAGGTCATACGCACTTCCAAAGTGCAGGACGTACGTCTGTAGCGCGACTACAAAACCCGTACTCCTGGTTGCCCAGCAACACGTATGCCTACACGTCGAACAAAGTAACCAAAAGAAGCAAATACATGTGGTGGGAGGTATGTCCACTCCTCGGGCCGATCGGTTACTAGGCTTACCGCTTACCATATTTCACGGCATGTGGCTAGTACTTTCAAACGCTTAACCACCGCTACCACACACCGCGACCTTATCCAATTCAATAACACAGACGGGGTATCATCTCAACCATGATACCTCACAAACTCCCGTCCGTCATCCTTATAGTGATAACAGGAATGTAAACATTACAACTCCTATATCGCGCGAGTGACAGGAAATCACCCGACTTCTACTGGCCCTATTAGCATAGCAGCTAGTCGGACTCGAGTTCTAGTGTTCAATACATTGGTTCCTGGAACAATGCAACTAAAGTTTCCAAACAACTCCTAAGAACCTAATGCATAAAGATATATAAATAATATAGGTTGCAATGTAATAAAGTAGGGGTTATGTCCGGGGCTTGCCTTTATTGGTGGGTCTGAAGTCAGTAAGTCAATATCTTCCGAACTTTGGTTCGGGGCTTCAGATAATCCCGCGACGAAGTTCCCGGGGTCTTCAGAATAACTTCCTTCTGGTTCCGGGATTAGTTGGTAATTTCCGTCGGCGAGAGTGATCGAATCTATATGATATGCAAGACGGAGTTTAATGAATGCATACACTTTCATTTCAATTCACGATAAAGTTGCAATCCAAATAAAGGAACATTACATTTCAACAAACAACCTAACTACCCTGTACTGGGCAGTCATTTATCGAGTATTAACTAAACTAACTAGTCTCGTTAGGCAACAGGGGGGGTTACCCTAAACATCCATACTAACTTCATTAGGTAGCATGTTTGATTATCTAATTGGTTGGTGTATAGGTCTTGGTCTTAACCGATGAGGATGCATCCGGTTTAACTTACTGATGTGCTTTGGTCGTGCCTAACAGAGGCGTGTCTACTGTGCGATCTTACTGATCCAAGGTTGTGTACTTTGGTCTGGGTAGCCGGTTGACAGGTGCACTGGTTTTCTAATTGATCGATGAAAACATCGATCACTTTAGCAGAGGGATGTTTCCTAAAGCAGCTGTGTCCTAACTAATTTGTGTGAGCATCGGCGTACTTAACTAATCGCGTGTGTATCAGCATAGCGGATCCATGCTTTAGCAAAACTAGTCGATCGGTGATTTGACCTTCTAGCCGATTTAGTGTATCGGCACATTCGCCGATTTAAACATCAGGTAGAATTAGTCGAGTGATGTATCGGCATAGCTAGTTGACTAATGCGAGTAACTAGCCGATGGTGTATTGATAGACTAGTCGAACTATGTATCCGTACGGTCTGTGTCTCAGCGTATTCAGCTGATTGGTGAATCAGCTGTGTAGCCGGTTTTCATCCTTAATGTTCTCCTATATCTATGAGGGCATATCAGTTGTGTAGCTGATTGTCCTACTCTGCACTGGCTGTGCCTAAATGAGATGTGCTTAAGTGTTATCCTAGGTAACTAGGTGTGGTTGCATCGGCTTGACTATGTCAGTACCACAATCAATTGTCATTCAGCCGATGGGGTTATCTAAGTTAGACCTATTTCAAGAATTAGGTGTAACAGAACACTAATATTAAACTAGGTTGGTGAGATCATAAGTGTGGAGTTAGACTAAGGAGGATGTGGTTGAGGGTATGTAACTGGTAAGCATATAGCCGATCTCTCAGCCGATAAATCGGCTGATAACAGTGTGTGGATAAGGATAAGAAAACTAAGGATTGACCGGCCATATTTGACCGCTATGGGAAACAACTAGAATCGGCTTAGATTAATGGGTAACCGAACTCTAAGATAGTGTGTGCATCGACTATGTGCAGCCGATACGTTATCTAAATCGGATGGCTAGCTGATCACTGTGCGCATCGGCATAGCCGATTTGTGTTTTTAGCAAACTAGTTGATCTATGAACTTCAGCATGCTAGCCAAACAGGGTAGGTACTATTTGGTTGCGCATTGGTAAATTGGTCGAGAGTGTGAGCATCGACCGGGCTAAAAGGTGCGCATGCGTTAGATTTGTGAATCGGCACAAGTAGCCGATTCCCTATGCTGTACTGGCTGTGTTTAGCCGATAAATACGTTCTCTATTGGATGTGCCTATCTGATTCTTGACTGGAGTGTTAACCGAAGTAATCAGTGTTTAAGTGGTTCGATTATATCCGCAAAATAACCGATCGACGCATAGCCGACGCGGTTGTCTAGATCGGACCAGGTCGGTCAGGGTACTAACATCGGACGGGACCGATAGGGTTGTTAACATCAGGCCAAGGGGCTTTTGCCGGTAGGGAAGAAGTCAAAAGGCTTATGGCTGATAGGGTCATGCCTATCGAAAATCGGCTGAACTAGTAGCCGATTGCTAAGCCTAGTTACAAAGGTGTATCAACTAAGTAGTCGATACACGAGGTAGACTAGGACCTTTACATAGGAAGGGGCTCTGACAAGATTGTAATCAAGACCAAAGCAAAGGTATGAGCATCTATATGAATAAGGGTTAATCAATCATCACAAAAAGTATGCCATAGGGGCAGCAAGTACATCAAGCATGATGCACAATTTATCTTTAGTCAATCTATGGCAAGGACTTTGGCTACCAAAAGCTAATTAAGTTTAGCGTCACACAAATAGTAGGCTAAATATAAATCAAACATTTCATGTTCGAATTAAACCTCTGTTATCGCCATATTCTGGACGGGCCAAAAGTGGGCCAAGGAGCAAGATGGGCCTAGGAAAAGGGTATAGCAGGATTACAGATCGGATCCCGTACGGGTGTTTGAGGGCAGTAAGGCCGTGTAAACTCAGGCTTAGGCAGTTAGGATTCGTGTCGTGTTTGGCTAGGGTTAGTTAAGGAGAGCAAGTCTACGGACTATAAATATGTACCATGAATAAACAAGAAGAAGAGATTCATTCATCAACAACTCACGGCGCATCGCCTCCCCTGTTCCAGGGTTTTTCATCGGGTAAGTGCCATGTAGCCCCCTGATCACGCTTCGCGTGATCGGGGGCGCATTGCTCTTGCTTGTTACTTTATGTGTTGCTCGTTCTGAAGCCTTGTAGATGGCGAGTAGCATTAGTTATCATAGCGTGCATAGAGTAATGTTATTTTCGTATCATGATCTTGCTCTGTTCATTGTTCTTGCGTGCTCCGCGATCATTGTATCCGTTTATGGATGCAATGACCGCATCTTGCTTTGTTTATATTGATAGATCCGATCTGTTACGGCTAGTTTCTATTTATTAGGGATTTAGCTCAATATGTGCATGATTAGGCCTTGCAAACGAGTTGAAAGTTCCGGCGGTATGTTAGTATCGGATCTCAGCCTGGGTAGAGGTCTCCTTAGGAATCGGCTCTTTAGCTGCTTTTAGGGTCTCTGTTTAGGTTGTTTGTTCTGATGTTTTGCGTATTCGTTAGGCTCAATCACGTGTAGGATGTTCCGATTGTGTAATGAGGGCTTAGTTGTCGTGGATTGGATTAGATTAATATCTTTAAAGCAAGCTTTTTCTCTTTATTATATACATATGTTATCTGTCCAGAAGATCCGATCCGGTACCGATGCAATCGGCTCTTTACAGCCGATACTGGGGAGGAGTGATGAGCCGATCACGGCTCGGACTAATCTTTACAAGTGTCTGTGCTTACAGGAATTTCACGAATCACACCTTCCTGATCAGGTACAGGATCAGGTGGCACGCCTAGCAACTCCAAGCCAGGGTGTGCGCCAGATCGCTGGGCCGTTGACCGAGGGACCGGGGCCCACCAGCCGTCCCGGAAGCCTCCCGGCTCCTCGTGTTGCCTGTCGTTGTTTGCCGGTGGGTTTCGATCGACAACACATTCTGGCACACCCGGTGGGACCTTCTTCATCGACTTCGTCATCGGCGTTTGCATCTTCTTCATCGACTTCGTCATCGGCGTTTGCATCTTCTTCATCGACTTCATCATCGGCGTTTGCATCATCTTCATCGACTTCGCCATCTTCGTCGGCTCCGTCAGTAGTGGTCAGCAGGATGTCAAGGGACGATCCGATCACTTACGAGGAACTCTCTGCTGAACATAAGCAGAAGTATGATGAAATCAAGACTCAGTTTGAAGCCGATCTCATCGGCTCTTTCGAAAGGACTCGCAGCCATGGTGTCAGGTGGAAGGGATTTTCACCTGAAGGTGCTCTTGATGGGGTAGATTTATCTATTCCATCTAAAGATCGTACTAGGGCGCTGCGTCAAGAAGTGAATTATGCGGTGGCTCATTCATTGCACCGACACTCGGAAAGTTTAGTTAATGCTTTTGAACGTGTGGCTCTACGTGTGGTCCAGGAGATTATGAAGCATCAACATTCTCCGACTGGACCTACCTTGGGGAGCCATAGAGGAGAATTGCCATTCCAAACCAGACCACCATTACACTATACAATTGCAGCTGCAGAATCCCATTGTGCTCCAGCTTACGTAGTTTACAAAGAAGGTGGTGATCCCATGGATCACCAGTTTTTCAGCGAGCCACCCAAGGAGATCCCACACGGTTATGTGTGTGCGTATATACCGGACAGTAGCAATCCGGTACACCCTGTACAGAAGACAATTGGAGGGGTTTCTGGAGCTGATGCAGACAAACAAGCGTGGCTAGCAACTTATGCTACCGGGCCGAGTCACGACAGTATGTGCTCGGCCCCTGGGTCACAGACAGCGGAACAAATCAACGCTATCCTAAGGGATCAGTTTGGCATATTACCAAAGAGGAGAGCGATCGGCTATGCTAAGCCGTATCTAGGAGATTATGATTTAATTCCATTACCACCCAAGTATCGGCTCCCCGAGTTCACCAAATTCAGTGGGGCAGAAGGATCCAGCTCCATCGAGCATGTGAGCCGATATTTAGCTCAGCTGGGTATGATTTCTGTATCAGATCCGTTGCAAGTAAGGTTCTTCTCACAGTCGCTTACAGGACCAGCCTTTGGATGGCACATGTCACTGGGTCCTGACTCCATCCGTACCTGGAAACAACTGGAAGAGCAATTTCATATTCAGTATCATTCAGAAGCCGCGGAAGCAGGAATTGCCGATCTGGCGCAGCTCCGACAGAAGCGTGGAGAGACTGTAGCGGAGTTCATTCGACGCTTCAGAGAGATGAAGAACAGGTGCTATCCAACGCGGATCTCAGACAAAGAAGCTGTCGAATTAGCATCGGTGGGATTATTAAAGCCGATCAGGGATCTGGCTTTTCAACTGGAATTCACCTCTTTGGCGCATTTGGTCCAGAAACTATCGACGTATGAACAGCGTCATCCTGAGTTATACCAAGATAAATTTAAGCGTCAAATAGCGGTAGCTGACACCGAAGAAGCCGATGACTCTGAGGAGGAACTGGAGTTATCGGTTGCTGAGTGGGCTCGTGGTGCAAATCCTGTGCCTTGTAAGTGGCTGAAGCAAACTGGTCCTGCAAAAGGGTTTGACTTTGATGTGAGTAAGGTCAAACAAATCTTCAACTTGTTACTAAAAGAAAAACACTTGAAGTTTCCAGAGAGACATAAACTTCCCACAGCACAGGAGCTAAAAGGAAGATCATATTGTAAATGGCATGATTCCTTTACTCACGGCACGAGTGATTGCAAGGAGCTTCGTCGACAAATCCAATCGGCTATTGAACAGGGCCGATTGATCTTGGGACAGACCGCCATGAAGGTAGACACTCAGACTTTTCCTGGTGTAAATATGGTGGAACATCATGACCGGTCTGCAAGACGACAACTGGATTTCGCGCTCGGCATCAACATGGCAGGGATGGCATCGCGACACCGGGCTAACAATAAAGAGGCTGATTCCAGCAATCGGCCCCAAAAGGAGGAAAAAGGATATGTCACGGAAGAGCGAGTAAGGTATGTAAGGAATCAACGTCCAACTTCTTCTGACCTTCTCAGGAAATATGAGTACCAGTACTAGCACGCCTCCGGCGGGAATCTGAAGATGAGGAATATGAGCGTCGCACCGGGAAGCGTTTGAAGAAGCATGAGGATGCTCGTGATCATTGGCACTGTCCATTCTTCAGGTATTGTTGGGATTCCGGTATGAGCCGACTGCCTACTGTTAGGGACTGCCCAGAATGTGCATCTATGAAGACAGAGGCAAGAGAATCGGTTTTTGGGCGATTAGGACCTGTGCCAGCTCAGCAGGAGCGGGTTCGATCACCACGAAGGGAAGATGAAGAGGAGGATAGGTATCATCGCCCACGTTGGTGCCCAGATGGACTGAACCGTTCACAAAAACGTCGGGTTCAGAGGCTACGGAGTTTGGAGGAGGCCGAGGCCAGATACATCGAGACATTGAGAAAAGCGCGAACAGATCTGGCAGAGCAAGTTCATTATGAACAGGAAAAGAAGCCGCGCGCCTCAAGGAAAGAATGGCGGCCTAAGTCGACAAGAGCCGATAAGAAGGTATCGGCTGATACACACATGGTTTTTGTGCTTCCCGCAGAGTTCCATGCTCGGACCTACGAGGAGCCATCCGTAGCCCAGCTTGATTTGGGACCACGACCAGTGATATTCGAGAAGCCGCAAGCCAGGAATTACAAGCACTTGAAGGCATTGTATCTCAAAGGGTACATCAATGGTCAGCCCGTTAATAAAATGCTGGTGGATACGGGAGCGGCAGTCAACATTATGCCATATTCAGTTCTGCGCCGATTGGGGCGATCCACCGGAGACTTGATCAAGACCAATGTCACGTTAAGTGACTTTAATAGGCAGACTTCAGAAGCTCAGTGTGTCCTCAGTGTGGATCTCACCGTCGGGAGCAAGACCGTCCCAACTTCCTTCTTCGTCGTCAACAGCAAAAGCACCTACAATATCTTACTCGGCAGGGACTGGATTCACACCAACTGTTGTATCCCCTCAACAATGCATCAATGTTTGATCCAGTGGGATGGAGACGAGGTGGAGGTAGTCCAGGCAGACGACTCAATCGAGATTTCGCATGCTGCCATGAGCATCTGGGATGCGGAGGACCAAGAGCCGATTTCAGGGATAAGCTTAGAAGGGTGTGATCGCATCGAGGCTACAAAAAATGGAGTAAGGCTGGTCTTATCCACTGCCCTTACAGAATAGGAAAGCTGCATGAAGAAAGTCGCAATAATGTACCCATTGAGGCCGATTCGCGCAATCGGCCCCAAAAAAATGAATTTTTGGTGACAGGTGTTTTATGTAGCTGTTATGAGATGGCCAGCTTTGACAGCCGGCCTGATTCTTTTCTTAAAAACTTGGAAAGTAATGAAATATGTGTATTGGCTGATACTAACGATCGGCTGGAAATCGTTTGGTTATCTTCTTTTCCTATCTGCAGCATTGATCTAACGGAGGACGGGAAGTTAGGATACGGCTTCACGTCGGCTGATGAACTTGAAGAAGTTGATATTGGTCCCGGGGATAAGCCGCGACCAACGTTCATTAGTAAGAAATTGCATCCGTCATTACGAGAGCCGATGATAACTCTGTTGAAGGAATATGCCGATTGCTTCGCTTGGGATTATACGGAGATGCCTGGGCTCGATAGGAGCATAGTAGAGCATCGGCTCCCTCTCAAAAGTGGATTTCGACCGTTCCAACAGCGGATACGTCAGATGAAAGCCGATGTCTTGGTCGAAGTAAAAAGGGAAATAGAGAAAATGATAGAAGCCGGATTTATCAGGGCTTGCAGATATGCTGAGTGGATTTCAAGTGTCGTACCCGTGCAAAAGAAAGATGGCTGGTGGCGGGTTTGCGTGGATTTCAGAGATCTTAATAGGGCCACTCCGAAGGATGAATATCCAATGCCTGTTGTAGAAATATTAATCAATGCGGCTGCCGGCCACAAGATTTTGAGCTTCATGGATGGTAATGTTGGGTACAATCAGATTTTCATGGCTCCTGAAGATATACACAAAACGGCGTTCAGAGTACCCGGAGCGGTGGGACTGTTTGAGTACGTGGTTACGACCTTCGGATTGAAAAATGCCGGTGCAACATATCAGCGTGCCATGAACCACATCTTCCATGACCTAATTGGCAATCTGGTAGAAATTTACATCGATGATGTCGTGGTTAAGTCGGCATCGGTCGAAGGGCACCTAGATGATCTACGGCAAGTCCTGGAACGAACCAGAAAATTCGGGCTCAGGATGAATCCGAAAAAATGCACCTTTGGCGTGACAGCTGGGCAGTTTTTGGGTTTCCTGGTTCATGAAAGAGGAATAGAGATTGGCCTAAAAAGTCAGGAAGCCGTACGTACTATGGTGCCACCCACTACCAAGAAGGAGCTCCAGCAACTCATCGGCAGGATTAACTTCGTCAGGAGGTTTATTTCTAACTTGTCTGGGCGGATCGAACCCTTTATGGAATTGGTGAAAATCAAAACCAATGAAGAGTTCCGATGGGGGGCAGAACAACAACGGGCATTCGAAGAAATCAAAGAGTATTTGTCGAGACCACCTGTGTTGGTGCCGCCTCAGCAAGACAGGCCATTTTACATATATTTATCGGTCGGTGACACCTCAATTGCTTCGGTGGTAGTACAATTATACGATGGCAAGGAGAGGGTGGTGTTTTATCTCAGCAGAAGGATGTTGGACGCCGAAACAAGGTACTCTGACATGGAAAAACTTTGCCTTTGTTTATTTTTTACATGCACCAAGCTTCGCCACATCCTGCTATCGGCTGAGGTAATCATCATCTGCAAATCGAATGTTATAAAGCATATGCTATCAGCTCCTGTGTTGAAAGGCCGATTAGGAAAGTGGATGTTTGCATTATCCGAATTCGACATCCGATATCAACCTGCGAAGGCAATTAAAGGGCAAGCATTAGCAGACCTCATTGCTGAGAGGGTTAATACCAACATAGCAGCGCTTTCCGTACGAGCCTGGGCCATGTATTTCGATGGATCCGTCTGTGGAGATGGATGTGGAATCGGCATCTTGCTGGTGTCACCTCGGGGGGCAACATACTCTTTCTCAATCAGGTTACCTGCCACTTGTACTAATAACCTTGCAGAGTATGAGGCGGTGCATAAAGGTGTCACACCCGGTTTAAGAAAAATAACCGAATGCATCCCATATGTGCGCCAGAATCAAGTTCCACACATACAGTAGACGTCACAAGCGAATATCCGAAACAATGCATTAACGAAAGGAGTATAATAGTACTTTATTACATGACCGACAGTCTTAATCTTAAGCAATTAAATAAGCGTCGTTAAATAGCAGCGGACTTCAACTTCACAGGCAGTTGACTGGGAGACATACGCCTAGAAATCTCCAATGTCTTCAGGAAACTCCAGAAAGTTATCTTGTTCTGAGCAGCATTATTTTAATAAAGCAAGCGTGAGTACACTTATGGTTGGTACTCAGCAAGTGGAGGGAATAATATGACATGCAAGGCCAATCAAGGATAAGCTGACATGGTTTGACTGCGATAAGCATTTTAGTTGGTCAAGTTTTATTTAGCAAGCATTAACTAGGTTTAAGTTTATACCAACCCTTATATAAAAGACTGAGTAAATAAACAACAACAACAATAAAGAACATCAGCTTAAGTCATCTTCAAGTTCAATTATCATGTGAGGGTCCAAGCCGCTCGTAACCGTGAGCACGGCTGATATATCAGTTTTCACTCTGCAGAGGTTGTACACTTTACCCACAGCTCGTGTTTCCCTTGATGCCCGGGTTTGCAAAGCCCTTAAACACTTCCGAGGTGAGTGGCAGGGATTCACTACGAGGCCTTTACAAAGATTCCCTAACTTGTATTGGTCCGCTAAGGTTTCAGGCCGCAGTGGTCATAACCCTCCCTAATGAGGAAGACGCCTTACCCAGGATCATATCTACACCTCAAGAGGACCGAGCTATACCCCATCAACGCACTCCCCTCTTGCCCTTTCGGTAAAACCTTTACAAGCCAAGGTTTCTAATTAATTAGCCAAGACCAGAGCCATATAGTACTGTGGTTGTACTGTTTTCCTGGGTGGTTCTCCATGTTCCAATTGATTCAATATTCTTAATTATCACCAAACAGCATTCCAGAAAAGGTAAAACATCATCATTGATATCCGAGTTATCCAACTTAAGTCTATGCAGAAGCAATAGCTACAACATTAATGAAAACACCCAGGTTTAATCAAGGAAGATAAATTGAAACTAGGCATGTCCTTAACTTGGGTTCCATCATATTCTAGACACATGCATGCATATAAAGTAAATGTGTATTTGTGGGATTAATAGGACTGAAACATGATCAAGGACCACTTGCCTTCGTTAGCAAACTGCTGCTGCTCAGGAAATTCTTCAAAGTCTTGACCCTGCGGACCCTCGAACTGCGCACCGTCTATCGCGACACACGAGCACATACAAACAAACAAACACAATAAAATAAGAACAGTACACCAATCAATGAAAACAGAACAAAATAATATTTTAGAAACATTGTATAAGTCGTAAGGATCGCGTGAGCGCAAGAATCGTTGAAATCGGAGTTAAAACGGAGAAGTTAGGGCTAAAACGGGGTTTCAGGGGCTTATCTGCGAAGATATGGATCTAAAAGGACCTAGAACAAAGAAACCAGGGACTAAAATGAAATTAAACCCTAGACAGAGGGGTTAGAATGCAAAACCGAGGGATACTGGACGGCGGGTTCTATTTTGGAAAACCACAGGGTCGAAACAGAAGAAAAAGGACTAAAACGCGCTGGCGGGGTGGGACGGCGCGGGAGCGGCGGCGGGGCGCCGGCGGCGAGGCGGAGGCGGCGGCGGCTCGCCGGAGAGAACACGAAAACGTGTTTCCCGGCTCGGTTCGGGTCCGGATCTGGACGGGGAGGTAGAGGGCGTCGTGGGGAACCGATCTAGGGGGTAGAGAGGGAGAGGCGGCGGCCGTAGGCGGCGGCCGGCGGCTCGGTGCGCGTCAAGCGTCCACGGGAGGAGCGGGGAGAGGGAAAAGACGGGCGGCCGAGCACCCTCACCACCTGGCGGTGCTCCGGGGGCACTTGATTGCCGGGAAGCGGCGGCGGTTCGGCGAGACGACGGCGGCCCGAGGCGAGGACGGCGGCGGCTAGGGTTAGGGCGAAAGGCGGCTGCGGCTTGGGGGACAAGGCGCGGGGGTGCGGCTTCTTTTATAGGGCGGCTGAGGAGCGCCTGGGCGTGCGGGCCCGAGGCGGAGGCGGCGCGGAGGAGCGGATCGAGCTCGGACTCGAGCTCGAGTCCGACTCGGGCGCGGGGGAGGAGAAGGGCCTGACAGGCGGGCCCCGCCTGTCAGCGCGGTAGGGAGAGATGAGAGAGAGAGAGAGAGAGCGGAGGCGGGGGTGCGCGCGGGGCTGGGCCGTCGGGCGAGCTGCGGCCCAGAAAGAGAGAGGCGCGGGGGAAGAAACGCGGGCCTTGGGCCACGCGGGGTAGACCGGACCGAGCGGAGAGAAGGGAGAAGAGAGAAAAGGCCGGGCTGGGCTGCAAGGAGAGAAAGAGGAGAAAGGGAGAGGAGAAGAGGGGCCGGCTGGGCTGGGCCCAAAGGAGAGAAGAGGGGGAGGGAAAAAGGAAGAAAAAGAGCAAATGCTTTTGAATTTTGTGGCAGAACCAACCTGAATTATACCGACTCAAGTACGCGAGTCCTCACCGAAGGGCTACCTCGTACTTCAAACGGTATAAAACCATTGGTCTGTCGGTAACGTCCCGATAAACCACCGAACTCAGGATCCAACAAGGTACCTCACACGAAGGTGAGTCCAGAGATACAATGCCAAAATATCTTACACCACAGGCAGTTACATTACAAAAATGTACAAAGCATCATTAGCTCCCACAGAGGAGAGATTATTACAAGACAGGTTTTAGTTTTCAGTCAAAGCAGCGGAATTTGAAAAGCGTAGCCATTATACACGTCGTTATTACAGATATTATGCTAGCCCTGACATAATATCACTCGGCGGGATCGGTGTTGGCCGGGGACGGATCCCATTCCACGGACCAACCATCAGGCAAAGGGTAGGGCCACGGTGTAATGAAAGCTGGCTCATCAGGGAGATTACCTGGATTAAATCAACAAAAGCAAGGCTGAGTATACTAATACTCAGCAAGACTTACCCGAAATTGGGTATACCTTAGCCCATAACTAAACTCATGATGGCTTTTAGCTTTGGGTAGGGTTTTCAGCTGAAAAGCAACAAAGAGTAGATCCTTAATTTCAACTTTTAGCTTTCAGGTTCTAGTTGATTAACCATTCTAGGTAAGCACCTATAACTATTCAAACATGGTAGAATCTTTATTCAAACATCATCTTTGATAATCACATAATTACTCTTGTTACTCTATGTGATAAAGGGGATAAGCAATCTCATACATCGTGAGAGGCGGACGATTCTGAATCGAGATTCAACCCTTGCAAGGTAAACCTAACACACACGCTTGGAACACCACAGGGTCGTTCCGAAGCAACCGTTTACCTTTCATTCCGACTCGTGGATCAGATCCACCACAAGCGACTGCAGGTCATACGCACTTCCAAAGTGCAGGACGTACGTCTGTAGCGCGACTACAAAACCCGTACTCCTGGTTGCCCAGCAACACATATGCCTACACGTCGAACAAAGTAACCAAAAGAAGCAAATACATGTGGTGGGGGGTATGTCCACTCCTCGGGCCGATCGGTTACTAGGCTTACCGCTTACCATATTTCACGGTATGTGGCTAGTACTTTCAAACGCTTAACCACCGCTACCACACACTGCGACCTTATCAATTCATCAAAACAGACGGGGTATCATCTTGACCATGATACCTCATAAAACTCCCGTCCGTCATCCTTATAGTGATAACAGGAATGTAAACATTACAACTCCTATATATCGCGCGAGTGACAGGAAATCACTCGACTTCTACCGGTCCTATAAGCAGAGCAGCTATTCGGACTCAAGTTCTAGTGTTCAATACATTGGTTCCTGGAACAATGCAACTAAGGTTTCCAAACAACTCCTAAGAACCTAATGCATAAAGATATACATAAATAATATAGGTTACAGTGTAGTAAAATAGGGGTTATGTCCGGGGCTTGCCTTCGCTGGTAGGGTTGGGGTAGTCAAAATATTTTCTTCCGAACCTTGGTTCGGGGCTTCAGAGAAATCCGCAACAAGAGTCCCGGGGTCTTCAGAATAACCTTCTTCTTGTTCCGGGATCAGCTGATAATCTCCGTCGGCGAGAGTGGTCGAATCTATATGGAATGCAAAATGAAGTTTAATGGATGCATACATTTGTAGTTCAGTTCACGATAAAGTTGCAATCTAAATAAAGGACATTACATTTTGACAATCAACTTAACTACCCTGTACTGGGCAGTCATTTATCGAGTACTAATTAAACTAACTAGTCTCGTTAGGCAACCGGGGGGGTTACTCTAAACATCCAATTTAATTTTATTAGGTAGTGTATCTAATATCCTAAGTAACACTACTCAGCAATTCCTATTTATTTTATTAGTTAAACTTTGTAATAACTTTAGGTTATTATTTGATTATGATTAATCTTGAATTAATTTTTAGGCAAATTGTAATTTAGTAAAATTAAATGAATACTTATGAAAAATTACCTAAATGATTTAATTAAGATAGCATTACTCAAGATATTTTTATATAATAATTAACAACTTACTTAATTAAACAAAATCAAAATGTGAAATTTCAAGTATAATTATAACTAGAGTTTTATATTAAAATTAGGGTTTAAACTTAAAGACATCATAAACTACTTAAGTTTAGCATACCAAAAAGGTTTTATAAATTTTCATGCATTCTAATTATTGGTTATGATTTATCTTGAAATCTAAGTTTGAAATTTATAACTCAAGTTATGTTAGGTTTCTGTTTCTCAAATTTTTATCTTATATCACACTCATAAAGACTAAACTATAGTAAAAATTTCATCCCTAAATATGCATAGATACTTCTGAAATTAATTTACCAAGCTTTCTTTAACTTATAACAAAAGTAATCAAATACTCTAACTAGAGAGCTGATCTAGGCCTCAAAAATTTACACAGAGCTATTTACATTACCTACAACACATGCTCCAAAAACTAACAGCAACAAGGCTATGGATCACAAGATTTAATTAATGCATCCTTTTACTAGCATTTAAAATACAGAACAAACTTTGCACTTTCATGGCATGGTTATAAAATAAAAGTTGCAGAGCTCATCATAAGGTTTCTAACCCAACTAATTTCGTATTTTTCTGATTTTTCTACTATTTTCTATGCATTTTCAAAGTTCACAGCAAGAAACTCAAATAAGGTTTACACATCAGTCCCTAGAACTAGCACAAAACCCCCTGGATTTTTCGTTTCTTTTAACCCGCAGTCCCTCCCCCCATTTCCCCCTCGGTCAAGGTAAAAGCCCGACGTTGACCGGCCTATTCCGGTGACGGCGAGCTCTAGGGGTGAGAACAGAGGGGCGGGGAAGCATCTAGGGCCTTATGCGCACCTGCACGAGCCGGTAATTGGAGGGAGACGGCTCGGAGCGGCGGCGCGACGAAGGCCTGCGGCCGGCGGCGAGGTGGTTCGGTGGGGCAGTGTTCCGGTGCCTTTGGACGACGGTGGAGAGGTCGGAGAGCTGCCTGGGGGTGTGCTGGAGCTCAGGCCGGGGTCAGCTGGGGCTAGGGAAGGCCGGAAGGTGGAGTCCCACAGTGGACCGGTCACGGCGGCAACAAGGAAGCTCGGGGAGCTCGTCGGGGAGCCAATGTAAGGCCTCAAGAACCCAATTGGCAGGTCAGGGAGCGTCGTAGGGGTGGCGTGGTGCAGGCTAGAGCATGGTGGTGTCGTGAAGTGGCTTGGGATGGGCTGCCCACGGCGGTGCCGAGCGCGGCTGGAGCTGGGAGAGAGGAGTAGCGCGTAATGTGGGTGTAGGGTTCAGGAAATGCCGCGGCAAAATGGGGAAATGGAATGTAGAGGTTCTCGGAGTGCTTGTGCGCGTGAAAGGTAAGGGCTTCAAGGCCTGGTCAGGCGTCCTCCACGGCGGCGATGTGGTGGCGGCCGATGGGCGATCGGGTTACCGTGGCGTGTGCACGGGGCGACACCGAGGAAAGGCTAGTGCGGTGGAAAGGCCCTCAGGCGACGCGTGGGCACGCGCAGGAGTTGGAGGTGGTGCTCGGAAAGCCGTGCCGGCGGTGGGCGGCGGCGACAGAAGCAGAGCAGAGGGGGAAGCGGTGCGGTCAGAGGTAGACGAAGCAGAGAGGTGTCAGGGGATCTATTTGCAATTCTCAAAAAGTTCAGGGACCCCACTGTAAACTAAAATTTTCCTACTGCTACAAAGGTCAAATGAAAAAGTTCTCAACATGAGAGTTGTAGAGTTTTTCAAACTCTACAACATTGCTTTAGGGCTTGGGTTCAGAAATTCAAAGTTTACAGCTATTTGGATTACATTTTGAAACAAGATTAAATTTAAATTAAATTTGACTTTGCCCACCTAAATTTGATCAAACTTTGGGCATTTTCACAAATTTTCTGACCTGTCATGATTACTTGTACTTTTACACACCAACCCTTAAGTAAATTTGAATTTGACTTTTATATTCCAACCATTTCATATGTAACCCTTATATTTGTTTTAATTACACTTAAGCCCTTACTTTCATACAAAGTTTATTTCTTTTAGATTTTAACTTAACATTTGTGCTTTACTTTGCTCTAATCAAATAAATTTGACATTTAAGAGTATTTTCACATAATTGCACATAAAAACTTATGAAATTCATAATTTACAATTTCACCCTTATGCTTTGTACAACTTATATGCACTATAACATGCTTACATGTAATACACCCAAACTTAGTATCTAGTTGTCTAACTACCTGGATATTACAGCCTTCCCCCCTTAAAAAGAATCTCGTCCCGAGATTCCGAAGCTGAACAGAAATGGATAATTAGATTTGGGGATTGGCTTGAAGGAAGTCTGGGAAATTCCGTTGAAGATAAGACTCGGTTTCCCAAGTCGCTTCTTCTTCGGTGTGACGATCCCATAAGATCTTGTACATCTTAACTGCCCTTCTTCTGGTGAATCTCTCCTTAGTATCCAGGATTCGAAGAGGTTGCTCGATGTACGAGAGATCGGGTTCAATCTCAATGGCACATGTCTCAACAATTTCTGCGGGTACTTTGACACACTTCTTAAGTTGAGAGACATGAAATACATCGTGAACAGCAGCCAATTGAGACGGAAGGCAAAGTTTGTATGCCACTGGGCCACAAACGTTGAGAATTTCAAAGGGTCCGACATATCGAGGTGCTAATTTCCCCTTTATGCCAAAGCGTTGGACGCCTTTGGTAGGTGATACTCGGAGATATACAAAATCTCCTATCTGGAATTGCAGAGGTTTCCTCCTCTTATCTGCATAGCTCTTTTGTCTGGACTGAGCGGTTTTAAGATTAGATTGAATAACCTTAACCTTATCTTCGGCTTCAACGACTAGGTCTGGTCCGAAGATTTTGCGTTCACCGGTCTCTGACCAACTCAAAGGAGTTCGACATCTGCGACCATATAACGCTTCGAAAGGAGCCATTTGAAGACTAGCTTGATAACTGTTGTTATAAGCAAATTCAGCTAGAGCAAGGCATTTGTCCCAACTTGTACCATAGTGAATAATACAAGCTCGGAGCATGTCTTCAAGAATTTGGTTAACTCGCTCAGTCTGCCCATCAGTCTGGGGATGATACGCAGAGCTTCGAATCAGTTTGGTCCCTAGAGCTGACTGCAATTGTTCCCAAAATCGTGCAATAAATTGGGGCCCTCGATCAGATATGATGGTTTTTGGAACCCCATGCAATCGAACGATTTGTTCTAGATAGACTTCGGCATACTTCTTAGCAGAGTAAGTGGTATGCACAGGAAGAAAATGAGCTGTTTTCGTGAGTCTATCAATGATCACCCATATGGAGTCATGCTTTTGAGATGTATTGGGAAGACCGACAATGAAATCCATGCTAATGTCTTCCCATTTCCATGACGGTATGGGTAATGGCTGAAGCGTACCAGAGGCTTTTAAATGGCTAGCTTTAACTCTCTGGCATGTATCACATTCAGATACATATTTGGCAATTTCTCTCTTCATTCTAGTCCACCAAAAATGTTGCCGAAGATCTTGATACATCTTGGTGCTACCAGGATGAATAGAGAATTTGGACAAATGTGCTTCGTCGAGAATCTGTTTACGAAGTTGATGATCCTTAGGCACAACAATTCGATTGTTGAACCATAGGACTCCTTGATGATCCGTGTGAAAACACCAATATTTAGCTTCTCCTTGGGATAGCTTGGATTTGATAATCTTGACACCCTCATCATGGAGTTGAGACATAAGGATTTTATCTCGAAGAGTAGACTCAATAGATAGCTGATTCAGACTACCTTGAGGAATGATCTCTAAATTGAGTTTTCTCATCTGATGGCAGAGAGTGTCACTAAAAATTGCTATGGATAAACAGTGACAATGTGCTTTACGGCTAAGAGCATCCGCAACCACATTAGCCTTGCCTGGATGGTAGTGTACCTCAAGGTCGTAGTCTTTAATCAATTCTAACCAACGCCTTTGCCTCATATTTAGATCAGATTGAGTGAAAATATACTTGAGGCTCTTATGGTCAGTGTAAATGTTACACTTAGCACCCATAAGATGATGTCTCCAGATCTTGAGAGCATGAATAACTGCTGCCAATTCAAGATCATGTGTTGGATAATTTTGCTCATGAGTCCGAAGTGCTCGGGATGCATAAGCAATAACCCGGTTGTTTTGCATAAGGACACAACCAAGGCCAATTCCAGAAGCATCGCAATAGACATCAAAAGGCTGCGTACTATCTGGCTGAGCTAGTACTGGAGCAGTCGTCAGAAGTTTTCTCAAGGCGTGAAATGCTTCCTCACACCTATCATCCCAATGGAATTTAACTCCTTTCTTAAGTAGCTCAGTCATGGGTTTAGCTATCTTGGAGAAATCTGGAATGAATCGGCGATAATATCCTGCCAATCCAAGGAAACTTCGTATTTGATGGACTGAAGTGGGAGGGTTCCAGTCCATAACTTCTTGAACTTTGGTTGGATCAACCGATATGCCTTGACTAGAAATAGTATGTCCCAAAAATTTCACACTATCCAGCCAGAATTCACATTTTGAAAATTTGGCATAAAGGCGATGATCCCGTAGTCGTTGAAGAACGACACGTAAATGATTAGCATGGTCTTCTTTGGTTCTGGAGTAGATCAGAATATCATCGATGAAGACCACAACAAATTTATCGAGCTCCGGCATAAATACAGAATTCATGAGATACATGAAATATGCCGGTGCATTGGTAAGTCCGAATGACATAACCAGATATTCATAAAGTCCATATCTGGTTGAGAAGGCCGTTTTTGGAATGTCACTAGGCCTGATCTTGATCTGATGATAACCAGAGCGTAAGTCAATCTTGGAAAAGACCTTTGCTCCAGCTAGTTGATCGAACAAGATATCAATGCGGGGAAGAGGATACTTATTTTTGATGGTAACCGCATTGAGTGGACGGTAGTCGACACATAGTCTTAAGCTATCGTCTTTCTTCTTAACAAAGAGAGCAGAACAACCCCAAGGTGAAGCACTAGGGCGTATATAACCCTTATCAAGAAGATCTTGGAGCTGAATTTTTAGTTCTGCTAATTCGTTTGGAGGCATGCGATACGGCCTCTTGGAAATTGGAGCAGTGCCCGGTTGAAGTTCAATGATGAACTCGATGTCTCTATCTGGGGGCATTCCAGGCAAGTCATCTGGAAAGACATCGGGGTATTCACATACTATAGGAATATCCTTGACTTGGATATTTGTGATGGTATAGGTGCAAGGATGCACACATTGCGGCTGAGGCAGATAAAGGGTGGTGATCCCATAGTATGGTGAATCAATTTCAACAACTCGGGAAGAAATATCTAGCCGGACTCGATGTTTAGTCATCCAGTCTGTCCCAAGTATAATATCAATACCCTCCAAACTTAGTAAAACCAAATCAGTTTTGATTTCTATACTACCAAACTGAATTGGCACACTTTTAACCATTTGGTTAGAGGTGATTTTTCCTCCAGGGGTAGAGATCATGTATGACCCCTGGATAGGACAAGAATCAAGTCCTAGTCGGGTACCACAGTTGTTACTAATAAAGCTATGTGTTGCTCCAGAATCAAATAAAGTAACAACTGGTTTGTGGTGAATAGAAAATGTACCCGACATGACAGGAGCTCCATCTGGAAGTTCTGCAAGAGTGGTGAAGTTAATTCGTCCTTGCCGGACTTGCATCACCGGCTTCTTGCCCTTATTCTGGTTTCCCTGGGTGGAGCTTTGCCCTTGATTAGGTTTCTTAGGCCGCGGGCAATCTCGGATGAAATGGTCCGCACTTCCGCAATTGTAGCAGCGATAGTTGCTGCCTTTCTGTGGCACTTGTTGAATATTTGGCCGTTGGCCAAATTGTTGTGCTTGTTGCGGGGGCACAGGAGGTCTGTACCTTCCTTGCTGCTGAGGCGGCCTAAAAACCAATCTTCCCGTAGGAGCATTGCGTTGTGGTGCCCTGGGCGGCGTATTGGAAACAACCCGATACCTCGGTGGTTGAGCACTCGAGGGTCCAGCAGGGTTCTTCCGCTTCTTCTCGGCATAATGCGCCACAATGCAGTCTTCTTGAGTTAAGGCCATGTTAACCAACTCACTGAAAGTATTTGCCTTCACAAGGTTCAGGCGTTCCTTGAGTTTGGTGTTAAGGCCTCGGCGAAAACGGTCTTGTTTCTTGGTATCATTATCTGCATGATACCCTACATACTGGCACAGATGATTGAAATTCTGTGCGTACTGCAGAACTGTATTGGCACCTTGAGTAAGAGCCAGGAACTCATTAAGTTTTCGCTCCAACAGTCCTGCGGGAATATAATGCGCTCGAAAGGCGACCCGAAATTCATCCCAGGTGATGACATGTCCTGCAGGTTGCATGGCAAGGAAATTGTCCCACTAGATTCGAGCGGCACCACGAAGTTGTTGAGCAGCAAAGGAAGCTTTGCTAGAATCCGCACATGGTATGGTCAGGAGAGCGAACTTCGATTCAATGATGTGGAGCCAGGCATCGGCATCCAATGGTTCCTCGGCCTTACTGAAGAAAGGCGGTTGGGTACTGAGGAAATCTTGGTAACTAGCCACAGGAGGATTACGATCATCACGACCTCCTCGAAATTGATGCGGCTGATTCTGCTGTGCTTGAACCAGCAAATTAAGCAACTCCGTTTGCCGAGCCATGACTTCGGCAAGGTTGGGAGGAGGTGGTGGCGGTTGATGAGAACCGCTGGCCTGATCAGCCCGGAAACCCTCCGGGGTTCCCCGTGTAGCTCCAACCATCTGAAATAAAGGAGATGTCCATTATTAACCATATATCCTTACTCCCAATTTCAGAAGACATAAACAATGCATATATTCCGCACAGTCATCTCATCTCAGAATTAAAGATCATGAACAAGATGATAAAACCGGAAATTATATTACATTGCTGACTCAGATAGTTCCCACTTCGCATGTCGAAAGTTCACTACATAGGCCATCTATGTTACATCAAATGGCGCGAGGTTTGTCTACTTAAACTATTACATTCCTTTAGATTACATCTCGAAAGTCGACGATTTACTAAAAATCGTCGAAATTTCCTACAGAAGACTGACTGCCAGAAAGAGAGTGATGGGGACTAAGAATAGGATCCCCATGCTCAGAATCAATCTCTGAAATACCCTCAATTTCCTCTGGGTCTTCTTCTTCTTCTTCAGGTACTATGGGTATAGCGGGAAGTATCGGTTGCTGCTGCAATTCCTCAATGTGAGCTTGGGCATCATCAGCCACAAGTATCAGATCATGAATTTGTGCCTGTAGGAACTCAATAACAGTGTCACGCTGAGTGATAATATGATCACTCTCATTGATCTGATCTTCACGATGGAGGATTGTCTCATCTCTTGCTGCAATAATTTCATCCTTCTGAGTCACCAAAGCTTGTAATTCTTCTATTTGGGTTACTTGATGGTCAGCGTTCGATAGTGGCTTTGAGCCACACCAGTTATCTGACTCACCCCATGACGCAGTAGCATCTGGTAATGATATTGCACATCCATAAACCTGGTAACGCTACGGACGGTTTCTTCAGCCAGATCTCCTAGCAGATGACCATGATGATCTATCCGAAAATCCCCAGTCCGAATTACCCGGTTCTATGGTAGGAAATAACCCAATAGGATATGCAGCAACTTCAATCGGATGTTGATTGCAGAAGAGTTTGATACCTTCTAAAGCAGCAGTTTCAAGAGTATCCACTAGACGATATCCAACCACTTCCACTTCTATGGGAGGCCATAAGGAGCGGAAAGGGTGTTGAGGAATTATCATCTTAACCCTGTAGCGGGGAACTACTTCTTCACGATACTCTACCCCATCATACAGAGGAGGCTCTGTATAATGGAACATACTCAAGGATTCCCACAAAAGACGAGGAAACCCTTCCCAATGTAAACCATTGGTGTGAAAGTGCCCCTCCTGATCCCAAAAGGTATTAGCAGGAGCAGCCATCTGCGACAACAATGCAAATGGTAAGATATTTTTACCCTGTTAAGAAATTTACAAGGTAAATTGGATTACGATAGCTGATTCTGATAACAGCAAAGGCTGGAAATCAGATGGATGCCTAAGATACCCAACTAAAGATTCTACTTACCCAAATTAAGAAATACCAACATGTTGCCTATTTCTTAGGAAGCACCAATTTAAGCATTCAATTTAGTTGATTAATGGATTATGCATGCACGTACTAACCGATCTCACAAACAAAAATTAACTGCCAAGTAATCTTGGTCTTACGTGGTTAGTTACGGTGGCATAATATAAATACGTCTCTCACTATTAACTAGTCGATAAACCCTATCCGTCCTAGTTTCGGAATCGTGGTTAGTGTACCTGCAGAAAAACCACAATGCATATATATATATCCAATGAACCTTTCATGCCAGCATGTCATGAAAGCGTCCCCATTCATTACTGTTCACTATAGAAACAGCATCTGTACAATTACCGCCGTACAGACAACGTTAACATACGTTATCGAAACAACGTATTCACGGGGGTACCGCAAAATGCGGGGGTATGAACAGCGATCGCCATACCCTGCGCCGAACCATATACTCCCAATGTAGTCAACCAAAGTTGACACATTGGCAGCATCTCAAGTAGGCCACTGCTTGAGAAACAGCGTTCGGTTCGCATCACCGACAGGAAGGCCAAGCTCCCTCAGTTGGCTGAGGATCCTTACCTTCTTACCTCACGATCGAAGATGTCGTTACAGAAAGTAAGGTTGGGTTGTGCATAAATTTAAGTTTCAACAGAAAAGTAATGCTGGAAGTCAGAATTATATATATATATATATTACAGCCACCTCTAATTCCCATAATAACATTACCCTAGGGCTTACGTACTATACATAATCCTTAACGAATCCAACGTACCTTTTAGCAAAATACTTTGTTGGTCAAATTTTATATCGAAAGTATATTTAAGGCACTTTATATCTCCAGTGTACCTTGTTAGCTCTGATACCAGCTGTGGCAGAACCAACCTGCATTATACCGACTCAAGTACGCGAGTCCTCACCGAAGGGCTACCTCATACTTCAAACGGTATAAAACCATTGGTCTGTCGGGTAACGTCCCAATAAACCACCGAACTCAGGATCCAACAAGGTACCTCACACGAAGGTGAGTCCAGAGATACAATGCCAAAATATCTTACACCACAGGCAGTTACATTACAAAAATGTACAAAGCATCATTAGCTCCCACAGAGGAGAGATTATTACAAGACAGGTTTTAGTTTTCAGTCAAAGCAGCGGAATTTGAAAAGCGTAGCCATTATACACGTCGTTATTACAGATATTATGCTAGCCCTGGCATAATATCACTCGGCGGGATCGGTGTTGGCCGGGGACGGATCCCATTCCACGGACCAACCATCAGGCAAAGGGTAGGGCCACGGTGTAATGAAAGCTGGCTCATCAGGGAGATTACCTGGATTAAATCAACAAAAGCAAGGCTGAGTATACTAATACTCAGCAAGACTTACCCGAAATTGGGTATACCTTAGCCCATAACTAAACTCATGATGGCTTTTAGCTTTGGGTAGGGTTTTCAGCTGAAAAGCAACAAAGAGTAGATCCTTAATTTCAACTTTTAGCTTTCAGGTTCTAGTTGATTAACCATTCTAGGTAAGCACCTATAACTATTCAAACATGGTAGAATCTTTATTCAAACATCATCTTTGATAATCACATAATTACTCTTGTTACTCTATGTGATAAAGGGGATAAGCAGTCTCATACATCGTGAGAGGCGGACGATTCTGAATCGAGATTCAACCCTTGCAAGGTAAACCTAACACACACGCTTGGAACACCACAGGGTCGTTCCGAAGCAACCGTTTACCTTTCATTCCGACTCGTGGATCAGATCCACCACAAGCGACTGCAGGTCATATGCACTTCCAAAGTGCAGGACGTACGTCTGTAGCGCGACTACAAAACCCGTACTCCTGGTTGCCCAGCAACACATATGCCTACACGTCGAACAAAGTAACCAAAAGAAGCAAATACATGTGGTGGGGGTATGTCCACTCCTCGGGCCGATCGGTTACTAGGCTTACCGCTTACCATATTTCACGGTATGTGGCTAGTACTTTCAAACGCTTAACCACCGCTACCACACACTGCGACCTTATCAATTCATCAAAACAGACGGGGTATCATCTTGACCATGATACCTCATAAAACTCCCGTCCGTCATCCTTATAGTGATAACAGGAATGTAAACATTACAACTCCTATATATCGCGCGAGTGACAGGAAATCACTCGACTTCTACCGGTCCTATAAGCAGAGCAGCTATTCGGACTCAAGTTCTAGTGTTCAATACATTGGTTCCTGGAACAATGCAACTAAGGTTTCCAAACAACTCCTAAGAACCTAATGCATAAAGATATACATAAATAATATAGGTTACAGTGTAGTAAAATAGGGGTTATGTCCGGGGCTTGCCTTCGCTGGTAGGGTTGGGGTTAGTCAAAATATTTTCTTCCGAACCTTGGTTCGGGGCTTCAGAGAAATCCGCAACAAGAGTCCCGGGGTCTTCAGAATAACCTTCTTCTTGTTCCGGGATCAGCTGATAATCTCCGTCGGCGAGAGTGGTCGAATCTATATGGAATGCAAAATGAAGTTTAATGGATGCATACATTTGTAGTTCAGTTCACGATAAAGTTGCAATCTAAATAAAGGACATTACATTTTGACAATCAACTTAACTACCCTGTACTGGGCAGTCATTTATCGAGTACTAATTAAACTAACTAGTCTCGTTAGGCAACCGGGGGGGTTACTCTAAACATCCAATTTAATTTTATTAGGTAGTGTATCTAATTATCCTAAGTAACACTACTCAGCAATTCCTATTTATTTTATTAGTTAAACTTTGTAATTAACTTTAGGTTATTATTTGATTATGATTAATCTTGAATTAATTTTTAGGCAAATTGTAATTTAGTAAAATTAAATGAATACTTATGAAAATTACCCTAAATGGATTTAATTAAGATAGCATTACTCAAGATATTTTTATATAATAATTAACAACTTACTTAATTAAACAAAATCAAAATGTGAAATTTCAAGTATAATTATAACTAGAGTTTTATATTAAAATTAGGGTTTAAACTTAAAGACATCATAAACTACTTAAGTTTAGCATACCAAAAAGGTTTTATAAATTTTCATGCATTCTAATTATTGGTTATGATTTATCTTGAAATCTAAGTTTGAAATTTATAACTCAAGTTATGTTAGGTTTCTGTTTCTCAAATTTTTATCTTATATCACACTCATAAAGACTAAACTATAGTAAAAATTTCATCCCTAAATATGCATAGATACTTCTGAAATTAATTTACCAAGCTTTCTTTAACTTATAACAAAAGTAATCAAATACTCTAACTAGAGAGCTGATCTAGGCCTCAAAAATTTACACAGAGCTATTTACATTACCTACAACACATGCTCCAAAAACTAACAGCAACAAGGCTATGGATCACAAGATTTAATTAATGCATCCTTTTACTAGCATTTAAAATACAGAACAAACTTTGCACTTTCATGGCATGGTTATAAAATAAAAGTTGCAGAGCTCATCATAAGGTTTCTAACCCAACTAATTTCGTATTTTTCTGATTTTTCTACTGTTTTCTATGCATTTTCAAAGTTCACAGCAAGAAACTCAAATAAGGTTTACACATCAGTCCCTAGAACTAGCACAAAACCCCCTGGATTTTTCGTTTCTTTTAACCCGCAGTCCCTCCCCCCATTTCCCCCTCGGTCAAGGTAAAAGCCCGACGTTGACCGGCCTATTCCGGCGACGGCGAGCTCTAGGGGTGAGAACAGAGGGGCGGGGAAGCATCTAGGGCCTTATGCGCACCTGCACGAGCCGGTAATTGGAGGGAGACGGCTCGGAGCGGCGGCGCGACGAAGGCCTGCGGCCGGCGGCGAGGTGGTTCGGTGGGGCAGTGTTCCGGTGCCTTTGGACGACGGTGGAGAGGTCGGAGAGCTGCCTGGGGGTGTGCTGGAGCTTAGGCCGGGGTCAGCTGGGGCTAGGGAAGGCCGGAAGGTGGAGTCCCACAGTGGACCGGTCACGGCGGCGACAAGGAAGCTCGGGAAGCTCGTCGGGGAGCCAATGTAAGGCCTCAAGAACCCAATTGGCAGGTCAGGGAGCGTCGTAGGGGTGGCGTGGTGCAGGCTAGAGCATGGTGGTGTCGTGAAGTGGCTTGGGATGGGCTGCCCACGGTGGTGCCGAGCGCGGCCGGAGCTGGGAGAGAGGAGTAGCGCGGAATGTGGGTGTAGGGTTCAGGAAATGCCGCGGCAAAATGGGGAAATGGAATGTAGAGGTTCTCGGAGTGCTTGTGCGCGTGAAAGGTAAGGGCTTCAAGGCCTGGTCAGGCGTCCTCCACGGCGGCGATGTGGTGGCGGCCGATGGGCGATCGGGTTACCGTGGCGTGTGCACGGGGCGACACCAAGGAAAGGCTAGTGCGGTGGAAAGGCCCTCAGGTGACGCGTGGGCACGCGCAGGAGTTGGAGGTGGTGCTCGGAAAGCCGTGCCGGCGGTGGGCGGCGGCGACAGAAGCAGAGCAGAGGGGGAAGCGGCGCGGTCAGAGGTAGACGAAGCAGAGAGGTGTCAGGGGATCTATTTGCAATTCTTAAAAAGTTCAGGGACCCCACTGTAAACTAAAATTTTCCTACTGCTACAAAGGTCAAATGAAAAAGTTCTCAACATGAGAGTTGTAGAGTTTTTCAAACTCTACAACATTGCTTTAGGGCTTGGGTTCAGAAATTCAAAGTTTACAGCTATTTGGATTACATTTTGAAACAAGATTAAATTTAAATTAAATTTGACTTTGCCCACCTAAATTTGATCAAACTTTGGGCATTTTCACAAATTTTCTGACCTGTCATGATTACTTGTACTTTTACACACCAACCCTTAAGTAAATTTGAATTTGACTTTTATATTCCAACCATTTCATATGTAACCCTTATATTTGTTTTAATTACACTTAAGCCCTTACTTTCATACAAAGTTTATTTCTTTTAGATTTTAACTTAACATTTGTGCTTTACTTTGCTCTAATCAAATAAATTTGACATTTAAGAGTATTTTCACATAATTGCACATAAAAACTTATGAAATTCATAATTTACAATTTCACCCTTATGCTTTGTACAACTTATATGCACTATAACATGCTTACATGTAATACACCCAAACTTAGTATCTAGTTGTCTAACTACCTGGATATTACAAATTTGTATAAGGAAGTTGAATTCAAATTTAAATTCAAATAAACTGCAGCCAAAAATATCAATGCCAAGAGCATGAAATGCACAATCATATGGTTTTCCCTATATTTATTTTTATACTTTAAGAAAATTTATTTATCAAAAACCCAATGACTCCTCTAACCCATCCTTTTATTAAATTTTGCACTTTGTAAAATTTAGGGTGTTACAAACTTACCCCCCTTAAAAGGAATCTCGTCCTCGAGATTCGGCCGGGCTAGCAAAGAGCTGGGGAAATTCTGCCTGTAACTCATCCTCTCGTTCCCAGGTAGCCTCATCCTCTGAATGGTGACTCCACTGAACCCTGCACATCCGAATTCTCTTACTCCGGGTAATTCTCTCTGCTGTGTCCAGTATCTTGATCGGGTGCTCCTCATAAGTCAAATCCTCCTGCACATCCAATTCTTCCAGTGGCAACTGCTCCTCAGGTACCCTTAAACATTTCTTCAACTGTGAGACATGAAATACATTGTGCACGTCTGACAACCGTGCAGGTAATTCTAGTTGGTAGGCCACCTCGCCTTTCCGTTCTAGGATCTTGAACGGACCAATGTAACGAGGCGACAGTTTCCCCTTGACCTTGAATCTGCGTAATCCTCTGATAGGTGACACTTTCAGGTATACAAAATCCCCTTCTTCAAAGGTCAACTCCCGTCGTCGAGTATCTGCATAGCTTTTCTGCCTTGACTGAGCCACCTTCAGGTTCTCACGAACAACCTGTACCTGTCTTTCAGCCTCTTTAATAATCTCAGGCCCGAACAACTGACTTTCACCTGTCTCACTCCAATACAACGGAGTCCTGCACTTCCGGCCATACAGCGCCTCAAACGGTGCCATCTTTAGACTGGCCTGAAAACTGTTGTTATAAGAGAATTCTGCAAACGGCAAGCTCTTATCCCAACTGCCTCCATGTTTTAATGCACAAGCTCTGAGCATATCCTCTAACACCTGGTTCGTCCGTTCTGTCTGCCCATCAGTCTGCGGATGATAAGCGGAGCTGAAATTCAACTTCGTATCCATTGACTCATGCAACTTTTGCCAGAATCGAGACGTGAACTGAGTACCCCTGTCTGATACTATCTTCTTAGGTACCCCATGCAAGCACACAATTCGCGAAATGTACAACTCTGCCAATCGTGCACCTGTATATGTAGTCTTTACTGGTATAAAGTGAGCCACCTTGGTCAGTTGATCCACTATAACCCATATAGAATCGTAACCATCTCAAGTACGTGGCAACCCCACAATGAAATCCATTCCGATTTCTTCCCATTTCCACTCCGGCACCTTCAAAGGCTGTAACAATCCGGCTGGTCTCTGATGTTCTGCCTTAACTCTCTGACACACATCACACAATGCCACATGGGCTGCAACGTCACGCTTCATGCCGTACCACCAATACCTTTCCCTCAAATCCTGATACATCTTGGTACTGCCAGGATGGATAGAGTAAGCCGAGTCATGAGCTTCCTGCAAAATTTTCTCTCGGAGATGATCCACATCGGGCACACATATCCTCTTTCTGAACCATACTGTTCCATGTTCATCTTCTGTGAAATCTGGTGCCTTGCCTGCTTCTATCATTTCCTTTATCTCCTGTATCTTAGAATCCTCCAGCTGACCCTTTCGTATATCCTGCTCGAGAGTTGGCTCCACTTCAATAGTGATTCCTTCCGTATGAGCGACGAACCCCAGATTGAGACGTTCGAACTCTTTGCACAATTCCCGAGGCATCTGACTAACCATGACCGCATTCACATAACTCTTGCGACTCAAGGCATCAGCAACCACATTTGCCTTCCCCGGGTGATAGTGTATCTCCAAATCGTAATCCTTGATAAGCTCTAACCATCTTCGCTGTCTCAAGTTGAGGTCATTCTGAGTGAAAATATACTTCAGACTCTTATGATCAGTGTATATCTGGCATTTGTGACTCAACAAATAATGCCTCCATATCTTTAGAGCATGTACCACTGCTGCCAACTCCAAGTCATGCGTAGGATAGTTCTGTTCATGTTTTCTCAACTGACGGGACGCATATGCAATCACATGTACCTCTTGCATCAACACACAGCCAAGCCCTTGCTTAGACGCATCACAATAAATATCAAAACTCTTGTGAATATCGGGCATAGTCAACACTGGTGCGGTCGTCAGCCTTTTTCTCAACTCATCAAAACTGTTTTGACATGCCTCTGACCATTCAAACTTCTTGTCTTTCTCTAGTAGTGAAGTAAGAGGTTTCACTATCTTAGAGAAGCCTTCTATAAACCTCCGATAATATCCTGCGAGTCCTAAGAAACTCCGGATTTCCGATACGGTCGTAGGTGGCTTCCAATTCAGCACATCTCTGATTTTCCCTGGGTCTACCGCAATACCTCCCTTAGTGATAACATGGCCAAGAAACGAGACCTCCTCCAACCAGAATTCACACTTGCTGAGCTTCGCATACAACTGATTATCCCTGAGTTTCTGCAAAACCAGTCTCAAGTGATCCTCATGTTCCTCCTCATTCCTGGAGTACACCAGAATATCATCAATGAATACCACTACAAACTTATCGAGATACTCCATAAACACTTTATTCATCAGATACATAAAGTAAGCTGGAGCATTAGTCAGTCCGAACGACATCACCGTATATTCATATAGCCCATATCTGGTAGTAAATGCTATCTTGGCAATATCCGAGGGTCGTATCCTTAGCTGATGATAACCTGACCTCAAATCAATCTTTGAGAATACCTTGGCTCCCTTCAACTGATCAAACAAATCTTCTATACGCGGCAATGGATACTTGTTCTTGATGGTCATCTCATTCAATGCCCTGTAGTCAACACACATCCGCTGTGTACCATCCTTCTTTTCAACGAATATTACCGGTGCTCCCCAGGGTGAAGAGCTAGGACGAATATACCCCTTATCTAGCAATTCTTTCAGTTGTTTCTTAAGTTCCTCTAATTCACCGACTGACATTCTATATGGCCTCTTAGCAATAGGTGCAGTACCAGGTAAAAGATCTATAATAAATTCAATGTCACGTTCAGGTGGCATACCTGGCAAATCATCAGGGAAGACATCTGGATATTCGCTGACAACTCTGATATCTTCCATCGAACCGGCCTTCAACTGATTCACTGCACAATCTGCTGCTGACGGGAGTGTTGCAATGAACTCGAACGTTTCACCTTCCTGGCTAGTGAGAACCACTGATCGCTTGGAGCAATGAATCACTGCGTTGTATTTTGTCAACCATCCCATTCCGAGAATAATATCAATACCACTTGATGGCAAGACTATCGGGTTTGCACAGAATTCCTTGCCCATGATTTGTATTTTTACCCCGAGACACCGATACACTGCCCTCATATTTCCCCCAGGTGAATTTACTAACATGGAATTAGGCATGGTGCATAGAGGAATGGAGTGCTTAGCAACATAATCAGCAGAGATGAATGTATGCGATGCTCCAGAATCGAATAAAACTGATGCAAGGGCTGAGTTGACGAGGAACATACCGAACACCACGTCCTGAGCTTCCTGAGCGGTCTCCGCGGCCACATGATTCACACGCCCGCGGACGTAGTTTTGCTGACCCTTGTTGCTCTGGGGCGCCTGCGTGTTTTTTCGGGGCTGTTGCTGCTGCTGTGGAGTCTGCCTCTGTCCGCTGTTGTTAAACTGGCCGGGAGTGTTCTGGCCATTTCCCTTGGGACAACGATTTGCATAGTGCCCCGCTTCACCACATCTGAAGCAAGTATTACCGCTGGCGGGAGCAGTGGCATTGTTCCTCACCGGGGGGCCCGTAGGAGTGCCCTGATGGTTCTGCGGAAAGTTTGAACGCTGTACTGACTGACCGGCATATTGAGCTTGCTGCTGCTATTGACCCTGTTGGTTGAAGCGTTGATACTGGTTTTGCCCAAAGTTGACATTTTGTCCCCCTGAGCGGAAGGGTGTTCCCTGCGGAGCGTTGAAGCGGGGACGTGCATTGCTGCTGGACTGCGTCGAAGACTCGTATTTTCTTTTCTGCTCACCCATCTCCTTGCGAGCATGCTCCACCATGATGGCTTTGTCCACCATCTTCTGGAAACTGTCAAAAGTATGTACCATTAATTGATACTTGATAGGACCAATCAGACCCTCCCTGAAGTGATCCTGCTTCTCCTCATCATCTGCAACATCTGCAGGGGCGTAACGAGATAGCTGGATGAACTTATCCCGATACTCGCTCACGGACATTGTCCCTTGTTTTAATGCAAGGAACTCTTGTTTCTTGAGCTTCATCAGACCCTTGGGTATGTGCTGCTCCCTGAACCTGCTTCTGAACTCCTGCCAATTGATGGTGTCGGGGTTGTCGTGGGCTGCTGTGTATGCATCCCACCAATCTGCGGCGGTCCCTTCCAGTCTGCCTGAGGCGTAAAGGACCTTCTCCCTGTCGGTGCACTGGGCAAGATTGAGCATCTTCTCCACGGTCTTGATCCAGTCATCAGCTTGAAGCGGATCCGGTGAGTGAGAGAATGTGGGAGGCTTGTGACTCATGAACTCCCTGTGTCTGTCCCTTGTTTGTGGTGGTGGAGGTGGTGGAGCTTGGTTCATCTTAGCCTGCATGTTGGCGATGGTGTTAGCCATGTTGGTCAGCAGCTGAGTCTGGGCGGTGAGGAACTGCTCCATCCCTGCGGGTGGCGTCTGGTGTGGTTGACTTGGTTGCGGATCGGGGTTGGTGTTGTTGCGCGCCCTCTGTCGCGGCACTGCAGGTTGATCAACTCCTGATCCGGACCTGGTGTTCACCATCTGATTGGGTTAGAAAAATGAGACTCATGAATTCAATCATGGAAAAAGGACAGGAACAAGGGTAAGGTAAAGATAGCAAAGAAATAGACATCCCCAACATCTTACTAACTATATATTTATATTAATAGCTTGATATGGTTGTGGTCATCACTCCACAACCTATCGCAATCATTACAAAGATCCAAATCATATCATTGTCACAAAACCAAGCACACCTCTAATTTAGCACACTATTAAGATCGTTCGTACTATCGATTACAAAAGACTCTTAGAAACTCCTTCCTAGAAAGAAACACACTCCTATCTTAATTCCTAAATCTATCCTCTAACGATAGCTGGTGCGATAGCCGGGCTCTCCGTAGAGCACGCGCTTGCGAGGGGGTGACTCAGGCAGGTACTCCTTCGGCTCGTCACTGTCGTACTCTGGAGGTAACACTGGATCTCCTCTCAGCCGAGCCTCCAGAATTGCCTTCTCCCTGATAGTCTTCAACAGCTTTTCCTTGACCTCCAGGATCTCTATCCCGGCTGCATCTAGATCCGTGCTGAGTGCAGCGACCAGCTCCTGCGTAGTATCCATGAGTAGGCTCCCTTCCCCAGAGGGTGGGGCAGGAATCTGCGCACAAGTAGCTCCTCTCTTGCGCCGTGGGAACTACTGAAACTCCGTGCCCTGAAGATCATGCTTGTAAGCGTGACAGAGATAGTAGAGTGCCCTCCTGGCAGCTTCACTAGTCCCTGCCTCCAAGGTCTTCCTAGGCACCGCGTCAAAGTGCTTGGAGTATTCCACCCAGCAGCCAGGTCTCTCATCTGGGACACAAATCAATACTGACACCAACCACTCTTCCTCCTGCTGGGCATTCCTGAACAAGTGAGCCTCGCAATGCGGCTGCCGCGGAAAGCCAATCTTCTGCATAGCCCTCCAGAGAAGCGCGGGGAATGGACCCTCAACTGAGTCCAAGTGAAGTATCTGCTTCTCATAGCGAGGCTCAGGTGGTGGTGGGTTTGTGGCGACAGCTGGCTCTGGATCATCATCTGGATCGTCGTCATCATCCCCTGGTGCATCGAAGTCATCATCACCACCCTCATCCTTGCCTCCATCTGCGGCACCTGAATCACCACCATCTCCTCCTGCAGGGCCCTCATTGCTACCACTTGAGACCTCTGGATGGTCGTCTGGCAACTCCATGGGCTCCTCCTCTGTGTCGGTCTCCACCCATCCCCCATTGGAATGATCGAAGCGGTGGTCATCCTCTGGGTCAGACACCTCCTGCAAGTGATGAATCGGATGTGGTGGTCCACGGGTGCGCTTACGGGCAGTCTGCCTAGTCCTGACCATCTGCAACAGAAGTAAGGGCAACGCAAGATAGAGGATGTTTAGAAGAATGCTACGAGTGACCTTAAAGCAAGAATGCATTTTCTTGTAAAACATCAGCACACTTGGGAGACAAGCATGAGTTCAAGGAGAAAAAGATAGTGATGTAATAAAGAAATAAGCAGTTTTCAAAAGCAAGCAGGCAGAAGCTTGGTTTCTAAGCAAGATAAGACTTAAAATTCGACCATTACTAGCTAGGCTAACGTCCTACAGTCAACACTGCTCTGATAACACTTCTGTCACACCCGGTTTAAGAAAAATAACCGAATGCATCCCATATGTGCGCCAGGATCAAGTTCCACACATACAGTAGACGTCACAAGCGAATATCCGAAACAATGCATTAACGAAAGGAGTATAATAGTACTTTATTACATGACCGACAGTCTTAATCTTAAGCAATTAAATAAGCGTCGTTAAATAGCAGCGGACTTCAACTTCACAGGCAGTTGACTGGGAGACATACGCCTAGAAATCTCCAATGTCTTCAGGAAACTCCGGAAAGTTATCTTGTTCTGAGCAGCATTATTTTAATAAAGCAAGCGTGAGTACACTTATGGTTGATACTCAGCAAGTGGAGGGAATAATATGACATGCAAGGCCAATCAAGGATAAGCTGACATGGTTTGACTGCGATAAGCATTTTAGTTGGTCAAGTTTTATTTAGCAAGCATTAACTAGGTTTAAGTTTATACCAACCCTTATATAAAAGACTGAGTAAATAAACAACAACAACAATAAAGAACATCAGCTTAAGTCATCTTCAAGTTCAATTATCATGTGAGGGTCCAAGCCGCTCGTAACCGTGAGCACGGCTGATATATCAGTTTTCACTCTGCAGAGGTTGTACACTTTACCCACAGCTCGTGTTTCCCTTGATGCGCGGGTCTGCAAAGCCCTTAAACACTTCCGAGGTGAGTGGCAGGGATTCACTACGAGGCCTTTACAAAGATTCCCTAACTTGTATTGGTCCGCTAAGGTTTCAGGCCGCAGTGGTCATAACCCTCCCTAATGAGGAAGATGCCTTACCCAGGATCATATCTACACCTCAAGAGGACCGAGCTATACCCCATCAACGCACTCCCCTCTTGCCCTTTCGGTAAGACCTTTACAAGCCAAGGTTTCTAATTAATTAGCCAAGATCAGAGCCATATAGTACTGTGGTTGTACTGTTTTCCTGGGTGGTTCTCCATGTTCCAATTGATTCAATATTCTTAATTATCACCAAACAGCATTCCAGAAAAGGTAAAACATCATCATTGATATCCGAGTTATCCAACTTAAGTCTATGCAGAAGCAATAGCTACAACATTAATGAAAACACCCAGGTTTAATCAAGGAAGATAAATTGAAACTAGGCATGTCCTTAACTTGGGTTCCATCATATTCTAGACACATGCATGCATATAAAGTAAATGTGTATTTGTGGGATTAATAGGACTGAAACATGATCAAGGACCACTTGCCTTCGTTAGCAAACTGCTGCTGCTCAGGAAATTCTTCAAAGTCTTGACCCTACGGACCCTCGAACTGCGCACCGTCTATTGCGACACACGAGCACATACAAACAAACAAACACAATAAAATAAGAACAGTACACCAATCAATGAAAACAGAACAAAATAATATTTTAGAAACATTGTATAAGTCGTAAGGATCGCGTGAGCGCAAGAATCGTTGAAATCGGAGTTAAAACGGAGAAGTTAGGGCTAAAACGGGGTTTCAGGGGCTTATCTGCGAAGATTTGGATCTAAAAGGACCTAGAACCAAGAAACCAGGGACTAAAACGAAATTAAACCCTAGACAGAGGGGTTAGAACGCAAAACCGAGGGATACTGGACGGCGGGTTCTATTTTGGAAAACCACAGGGTCTAAACAGAAGAAAAAGGACTAAAACGCGATTACTTTTGAGCTGAGGTGGAGCGCGGGTTAAATCCGGGGAAACTTAAGGACTATTTTGCAAAAGGGCCACGGTTGACCGGTATCTAATACGGTTGACCCGGGGGGTTAGATCTGACGCGGGCCACTGGATCTCGATCCGACGGCGGGGATCGCGCTGGCGGGGTGGGACGGCGCGGGAGCGGCGGCGGGGCGCCGGCGGCGAGGCGGAGGCGGCGGCGGCTCGCCGGAGAGAACACGAAAACGTGTTTCCCGGCTCGGTTCGGGTCCGGATCTGGACGGGGAGGTAGAGGGCGTCGTGGGGAACCGATCTAGGGGGTAGAGAGGGAGAGGCGGCGGCCGGCGGCTCGGTGCGCGTCAAGCGTCCACGGGAGGAGCGGGGAGAGGGAAAAGACGGGCGGCCGAGCACCCTCACCACCTGGCGGTGCTCCGGGGGCACTTGATTGCCGGGAAGCGGCGGCGGTTCGGCGAGATGACGGCGGCCCGAGGCGAGGACGGCGGCAGCTAGGGTTAGGGCGAAAGGCGGCTGCGGCTTGGGGGACAAGGCGCGGGGGTGCGGCGGCTTTTATAGGGCGGCCGAGGAGCGCCTGGGCGTGCGGGCCCGAGGCGGAGGCGGCGCGGAGGAGCGGATCGAGCTCGGACTCGAGCTCGAGTCCGACTCGGGCGCGGGGGAGGAGAAGGGCCTGACAGGCGGGCCCCGCCTGTCAGCGCGGTAGGGAGAGATGAGAGAGAGAGAGAGAGAGAGAGCGGAGGCGGGGGTGCGCGCGGGGCTGGTCCGTCGGGCAAGCTGCGGCCCAGAAAGAGAGAGGCGCGGGGGAAGAAACGCGGGCCTTGGGCCGCGCGGGGTAGACCGGACCGAGCGGAGAGAAGGGAGAAGAGAGAAAAGGCCGGGCTGGGCTGCAAGGAGAGAAAGAGGAGAAAGGGAGAGGAGAAGAGGGGCCGGCTGGGCTGGGCCCAAAGGAGAGAAGAGGGGGAGGGAAAAAGGAAGAAAAAGAGCAAATGCTTTTGAATTTGTATAAGGAAGTTGAATTCAAATTTAAATTCAAATAAACTGCAGCCAAAAATATCAATGCCAAGAGCATGAAATGCACAATCATATGGTTTTCCCTATATTTATTTTTATACTTTAAGAAAATTTATTTATAAAAACCCAATGACTCCTCTAACCCATCCTTTTATTAAATTTTGCACTTTGTAAAATTTAGGGTGTTACAAAAGGCATGGAATTGCTTCTGGAGGCCGGAGCTGAAGCTGTAGAGGTCTTCGGAGACTCCAAATTGGTAATTTCCCAACTCACCGAGGACTACAGGTGTGAAAGTGAGCTATTATTTCCGTTGTGGGTGCAATGCCAGGAACTGATAGCCCAGTTCAGGTATATAAATTTTTATTGGATACCTAGAGCTCAGAATGCAGAGGCCAATGATCTCGCGCAGCTGGCTTCAGGATACAAAGCCGATGGGCCCAGACACCAGGTGTACTTCCTGGACCAGGGAGATTGGAGAGCCGATATCTTCAACTACTTGAAGGATTCGGCTCGGGGGGCACCCAGGAAGATACGATATAAAGCCATGAGGTACGTCCTGATAGGAGATGATATGTTTTACAGGACCTTGGAGGGGCTGTTGCTCAAGTGTTTAGGGCCGACCGAGTCCAATCGGCTCCTGCATGAAGTTCATGAAGGAACGTGCGGGACTCATCAGTCAGCTCACAAAATGAAGTGGCTAATCAGGCGATCAGGATACTACTGGCCTACTATGCTTGAAGATTGCTTCAAGTATTATAAGGGATGCCAAGCATGCCAGAGGTTCGGGAAAATCCAGATGGTGCCAGCGTCCGTAATGAATCCCATTGTTAAACCGTGGCCGTTCAGAGGCTGGGGCATGGATATGATCGGCAAAATTAATCCTCCATCTAGCAAGGGTCATCAGTTCATTTTAGCTATCACAGATTATTTTACCAAATGGGTGGAAGCCGTCCCAATGAAGTCAGTAGCATCCAAAGATGTGATTCAGTTCGTCAAGGAACATGTTATTCACAGATTTGGGATCCCACAGACTATAACAACAGACGGTGGCTCAGTTTTTATTTTAGAAGAATTCAAGAAGTTTGCTGCTGATATGGGTATCAAGCTGATTAGGTCATCTCCTTATTACGCCCAGGCGAATGGGCAAGCTGAAGCATCCAATCAGAGCCTTATTAAATTGATTAAGAGGAAGATCGATGAATATCCCAGACGCTGGCACGAAGTTTTGTCAGAGGCATTATGGGCATACCGCATATCTTGTCATGGGGCGACAAAAACTTCCCCTTATCATTTGGTCTACGGGCAGGAAGCCGTGTTACCGTGGGAGGTTACAGCCGGGTCCAGGCGCATAGAATTCCAGAACGATCTATCCGCTGAAGAATATGCTACTCTGATGAGTGATAATGTGGAGGACCTCACGGAACTCAGGCTATGGTCACTAGAGAAGATTAAGGAGAACAAGGCTAAAGTAGCCTGTGCATATAATAAAAAGGTCAAGCCAAAGGAATTTCAGGAAGGAGACTTGGTTTGGGAAGCAGTATTACCGTTGGGAACCAAAGACGCAGCATATGGCAAGTGGTCCCCAAACTGGCACGGACCGTACAGGGTTGACCAGGTCCTACCTGGGAACGCATACATGCTCGAAGAGTTGGACGGCGTCAAATTTCCAGTAGCAGTCAACGGCCAACACCTTAAGAAATACTTCCCAAGCATGTGGGCTGACGAACAGTGAAGCCGATGGCACCCATCAGGCAAGAAGCCGATGCAACCAGCAAGCTAAGAAGGGGAGGCAAAGGCTGAATCGACGACGCTAGCGCTGGCAAGACAGGAAGCGGGAAAAGGGCCGATGAGCGCTGATCGGCCCGTACGTTAATGGAAAGGAATAGAGCAGCCGATGCGTTGCCATCGACTTTAGAAGTTTTGCTTATGGCAACCAAGCATCACAAATTATCAGACAGCCGATGTGTCACCATCGACTCTAGGATCACTACATGGAGACACAATAGGTTCACCACATGGAAACACAGTGGGATCACTACATAAAGGTACAAAGTTTATCGTGAACAGGACTACTGAAGGAAAGCGTCAATAGCAGCGATAGTGTCAAGGCGGACACGGTCGACCTCAGCAAGTACTGCTTCATCCTCGTCGTCCGCCCCCGGCACCACTTGTTTGCTCAAGTTGCTCAGCTCGGCCAAGTCCGCCTTCAGCTCGGAAGTCAAAGCTTCTGCCTCCTGCTTAGAACCCGCAATGAGATCCTTCTCCGCCTGGATGCGCTGCTTGGTGGCTCGGACTTTGGCTTCAAGATCTTCCAGCTCTTCTTCCAAGAGGCGAAGCCGACGGGCAGAAGCAGTCGTGTCGACCTTTGCGTCGAGTGCGGCCTTCTTCTTGTTGATTGACTGACACATCTCAGCGATGATGGTCCTTAGGAGCGATTGGGAACACCGAGTCTCGATCCTGCGGCGAGCTTCTGCCACTTTCGCCTGGAAGGAAGAAAGGTACCCGGCCGGCAAGAGTTTGGCCTGGAGGCTCACAGGGAGCTGGGAACTGACCTCATCAAGGATCTGTTTAACTGCACTGGAATCTTGAATCAGGGCGGAGATCGGACCCGACAGAAGATCCTTCACGCGGAGGAGCCGATCGGCAGTGCTGGTCAGGCCCAAAGGAGAGTCATCGGCTTCCAATATGGTCGACCCAATCGTGGCAGGATCAAACGCAAGGAGTTCTGAAAGATCCAGGCTCTGGAGGAAAAGAGGGTAAGCAAGGCATCGCGGGAAAAGACCAAAGTAGGTACGGAGAAAAAGCCATACCTGTCCTGAGAAGGAAGTAGCGATGGCCAACGAAGGGACGATCGGCTCCCGGGGGTGCATCCTTTCCGAAGGGGGAATGACGGCGACAGAGGCCGTATGAGCCGCACCTCCGGAAGAAGAGGCGACAGCCGATGGGGCAACAGTCGGCTCTGCGAGAGGAGAAGCCAATGAGATGGCAGACGGCTTCGCGGGACGTACCTCTCGCGCAGGGGAATCGGCAGTGGCTGAGGCAGTAGAGGGTCCTTCCAAACAGGGGCCAGCAGGGGATGAAGTCACGATCGGCGCCTGCGGGCTTGGCGAGGCAGTTGGGACAACAGCCAACGCGGAAGGATCCTCCAAGGTTGTTGCGCCAGGATCACGGAGAGTGATCAAGGCCCTGATAGGCGCATTCACATCCTCTGGCACCTCTGAAGATGAACCTTTCTGGCATGGGGGCTCCTCCCCGCTGGAGACTTCTACAACGGCAGGCTACAAGAAAAGAGAGCGCTGTTAAAGGAAACATGAACAAAAGTCCGATTGCAAAGCGGGAGGAGGGGCCGAACCTGGTTGGCGACTGGAGATGACGGAATAGGAGAAGACGGCGTAGCTTCCTTCCGGACCTTTCTGACAAGAATCTTCCTCGTCTTGGCGTGAGCCCGGGGGGCAACAGCTTCCGAAAGCCGTTTTCGCTTGGGGGTCAGCTTAACGGTGCTCGGCTGAATCCGTATTACGCCTTTTGAAGGAGGAGGCGCATTCTTGCCAAAGAGAACCACAGGAGCAACTGCCAGGAAACAGAAGGGGGATCCATCATCGTTCATCGGCTCTGGGCCGTCTTCTTGCTGCAGAAACAGAAAATGGATTCAGAAGGGGTCCAGTAAAAGTTAAAAGAAGAAATGCCAATCAAAGGTAGTACCTCTCCGGCGGGAATATCATACTCAGGATGGATTCGCTGCAGCATCAGGCCCAGAGCTCTTCGGAAAACGTGAGTTTTCCACATCGACCACCACCCTTCAAAGTCGACAGCCGAAGAAGTAAAGGAAATATTGGCAGGAACAGACAAGGGAAGGTCTGTAAACAGGCTGTAGCACCTTTGGGTGGTCAAAGCATCAGGAAGGTCCACCCTGTTTGATGTCAACAGGTGGAGAAGGAAGTGTGGAGGCACCTGTGCAAGACCAAACTGCCGGGCTGCTACGACCGGCTGGTAAAACTCATAACCAGGCTTGAGGATCCGGTTAGAGGTACTCATGCCAACTGGAAGAAGACAGGGCCGAACCATGATGGAGTAAAGGCGCCTAGTGTCGGCATCATAGGCAATATCGGCTAATCGGAAGGTAGCCGGGTTCTCGAAGAGCTCAGAATCGGCATAAGGAAGGAAGTCTGGGTTGTCAAGGCCTTTGTAGAAAATCTTGAACCAGCGGGAAGCATCTAGGGGATTCAGTTTCCCGCCAGGGAGACTGTACAAGGCCTGCCCGAAACTAGTGCACCTAATCTGTCTCCCACTCAGATCAGGGAAGGAATTGCCGACTAAGGAAGGGAAATCGGGGTCAGAACTTTGGAAATAAAGACGAGCCCACAACTGGATGAACCACCATGGGCCACCAGTTCTGATTTTCTTCTGAGTAAGAAGGCTAGAAGTCATCAGATGGAGATATCTGTAAAGTTCCCCGAGAAATAGTCTACCAAGGCCAACAGTTTGACCCCTGGCCAGCTCATAAGCCAAGGAGAGGTAGTTCTTGGTTGGGGCGAGGGAAGGGCCACAGAAGAGGAAATGTTCGAGCCATAGGTTCAGAAAGGCAGTGTGCTCCTTTTCCGATACAGGGCCCTTGCTTTTTTGGTGTTGGCTCAGGAATGTGCTCCAGTTAGTGCACTCAGTTTTGGAAGACAGTTTGTAAGGGACCACAGGGAGGCTGTAAGCAGAAAGGCAGGCTGATGATATGTCCAAGCCGGTGATCATCATAACGTCCAGCAGTGTTGGTGTTAACGGGCTGTGCCCGAAGAGAAAGCAATTCAAGGCGTCAGACCAGAAATAGCCGATGGTCTTCAGAAGGTTCTCATCTTTCTCAAGGGGGGAGAGGGACAGAGACAGAGCATCGGCTATCCCGATGGATTCCCATAAGGGCTGGTAAGCGCTCGCTACTCTGTTGTACCAAACTATCCAGTTTTCAGGTGGATTTGGCCAAGCGCGGAGGCTGTCCGACCAAGATTCTAGGTCTATATCCTGACTCACAAAGGGGATTCGATTGGCTTCACAAGAAATCAAATCTACGGGTTTCTCATAGGAACGAGGCCCAAGGCAGAAAGAGTTGGGGGAAGAAGGGTGTGGCAAGAAGATATCGGAAGCCTGAAAAAACCCCAAGAAAAACAAGATTGCCGAGGGAGGAATTAATTAACCGCGCAGTAAAACTTGCAGATGCTGTGTTAAATTAATGGGGGTCGGAGTTCACCTTCAGACCGAAGACGGCGGTGGCGGTGCGCGAAGACTCTGCCATCGGGAATCCTGAATCGAGATCCGGGAGGACGGATCTAGGTTCGGTGGCGCGAGATCGGATATGTGTCTCAAGGACCGGGGAGGATCTTGCGGCTAGGGTTTGAAAACAGAGGGGATCGGAGTTGATCTGGATCCCAGAATCTTTAGAGATTTGCGTTGGGAGAAAGACCAGCGGAAGGGTAAAGTAAATTGAAGGGTTATTTCAGATCCGGATCGGTATATTCTGAGGCCGATGCGTTGCCATCGGCTCTTAAAACAGATAATTGCACACAAGCAGAGTTGCCGATACAAAAGTAAAATTCCATTCATAGCAAGACAGTGAATACAAAAGGGGGAACTAATTACTCCTAAAGGTGGCCTAATGGGGATACTATGATCTACCACCAGTACACACCGGAGGTCTTGCGGCGCTTGGGCGACGGAGCAATGCTAGGGCCACTGTCGCCACTGTCGCTGCTGTCGTCATCGTCTCCGCTGCCGTCACTAGTGAAGCTGTCGTCGTTTTCGGCTCCCGTGCTGCTATCGGAAGCGTCGTCCGATGACCTGCCAAGAAGGAAGGTACCTGCCATCGGATCTTCTTCGGAGGAGAAGGAATCGGCTCTTTCCTCCGAGGAAGAAAGGTTCTCCCCCCAAGACACGTCGTCTTCATCTTCCTCCAGCTCGGCCCCGAGGAGGAGTGCGAGATTCTCGCCATCGGTCAGGGATTCATCATCCTCTGACTGGTAACGGAAGTCCCACTCCTCTGTGTCCCAATGCAGGGGGGCACGGACCTCGTAAGCGGCGATTGGGTCGTACTCTAGGGTTGGCTCTCGAGAGGACTCGGATTCATAAGAAATGGTGGAAGAGGCAAAGGAAGAAGAAGCCATGGTGGAAGAAGAGGAGAAGCGTAATTGGCGATGGCTGTAAGAGAAAGATGATTGGGGAAATTGTCGTGAGTAAGTTTATAAAGGTAAATCAAGGGGTAAGGTGAATCGACATCGTGACAGTTCCCGAGGAGATTGGTACAGGGCAGTCATATCGGTTGGAAATCGAAAAGGCATATACGGATCGGGAGCCGAAGGGTCGGGGTGGTTTTAAAATAAATAATTTCGGAATTACCATTGCCGAAACCAGGGGGGCATGTGTTATCGCCATATTCTGGACGGGCCAAAAGTGGGCCAAGGAGCAAGATGGGCCTAGGAAAAGGGTATGGCAGGATTACAGATCGGATCCCGTACGGGTGTTTGAGGGCAGTAAGGCCGTGTAAACTCAGGCTTAGGCAGTTAGGATTCGTGTCGTGTTTGGCTAGGGTTAGTTAAGGAGAGCAAGTCTACGGACTATAAATATGTACCATGAATAAACAAGAAGAAGAGATTCATTCATCAACAACTCACGGCGCATCGCCTCCCCTGTTCCAGGGTTTTTCATCGGGTAAGTGCCATGTAGCCCCCTGATCACGCTTCGCGTGATCGGGGGCGCATTGCTCTTGCTTGTTACTTTATGTGTTGCTCGTTCTGAAGCCTTGTAGAGGGCGAGTAGCATTAGTTATCATAGCGCGCATAGAGTAATGTTATTTTCGTATCATGATCTTGCTCTGTTCATTGTTCTTGCGTGCTCCGCGATCATTGTATCCGTTTATGGATGCAATGACCGCGTCTTGCTTTGTTTATATTGATAGATCCGATCTGTTACGGCTAGTTTCTATTTATTAGGGATTTAGCTCAATATGTGCATGATTAGGCCTTGCAAACGAGTTGAAAGTTCCGGCGGTATGTTAGTATCGGATCTCAGCCTGGGTAGAGGTCTCCTTAGGAATCGGCTCTTTAGCTGCTTTTAGGGTCTCTGTTTAGGTTGTTTGTTCTGATGTTTTGCGTATTCGTTAGGCTCAATCAAGTGTAGGATGTTCCGATTGTGTAATGAGGGCTTAGTTGTCGTGGATTAGATTAGATTAATATCTTTAAAGCAAGCTTTTTCTCTTTATTATATACATATGTTATCTGTCCAGAAGATCCGATCCGGTACCGATGCAATCGGCTCTTTACAGCCGATACCGGGGAGGAGTGATGAGCCGATCACGGCTCGGACTAATCTTTACAAGTGTCTGTGCTTACAGGAATTTCACGAATCACACCTTCCTGATCAGGTACAGGATTAGGTGGCACGCCTAGCAACTCCAAGCCAGGGTGTGCGCCAGATCGCTGGGCCGTTGACCGAGGGACCGGGGCCCACCAGCCGTCCCGGAAGCCTCCCGGCTCCTCGTGTTGCCTGTCGTTGTTCGCCGGTGGGTTTCGATCGACAACAACCTCTCTTATGTTTTTAAAGTTGCACAACAAGTCTAATTAAGATTCGAACAAGCGGCACAAGAAACATATTGTAATAACAAGCACACATAACTAAATATAACTTTAAGTGGATATGCTTAGCTATTTCTTCTATAACACAAATTGAATTGATTAACTTAAAAGAATTGAAGTTACAAAAAAAATTAGGTTTGAAAATTCCACATCAATTCATACTTAATCTATAAAAATTGTATAACAAAAATCATGATCTACAAAGTTAATATGTAGGAGCTATGAATATTACACTCTCTTATCTTAGATTTAACATAGATTCTAAACTATTTGGTTGCATATCAAACTCACTTAATAGAAGTTGTAGAGCTCAAAATCTAGTTTCTAACAAAACTGGTTTTGTAATTTTTGGAATTTCCTACTATTTTCTATTGATTTTACAAGTCAGCAGCATCACTTCACATGAAATAATAAGTACCCTTACACAGAGGTCCTCAAACTCTACTGTTCCTATGGGTCTAGACTTTGCAGAAAACACCCTGACCTTATCTCAATTGTTGCACAGGGTCCTTCACATGAACTGGAAGCAGAGGAGGTGCTCGGTGAGGCTCGGTTCCGGTGGGAGAAGGTCACGCCGGGGACCGGGGAGCTCGAGTGGCACACCAGGAGTTCATTTTAGGAGTCAGAAGGTGAGGAGGAAGACCGGAAGGAGGCCGTCGGTGTTGGGGGGGGCGGAGCTCAGAGGAGCAGGCAGCTCCGGCCGTGCGCCCCGCCGCCAGCCACGTCGAGCCTGAGCCGCAGCCGCTCAGAGCCGCCCGCCGCACCTGCTCGCACGCTACCCTAGCGCCTGCCGCAGCTGCGCTCGCCCCTGCGCGCGTCGCGCCACCTGGCGCCTGGGGCCAAGCACTGCGCAGCGCCTCCTGGGCCTGCTGCTGCCCCTGCGCCGGGCCCACCAGCCGAGCCGCGCCACCAGCAGCTCGCCCCCGCACGCGTCGCGCCTGCGCCCGCGAGTCACGCGCCCGCGCAGCGCCCTGCACCGCCCGCTCAGGCCACTACTGCCTGTGCCAAACCGGTGGGGGAGGAGTTCAACAGAAGAAAGAACAGAGGGAGGAGATAAGGTTGGAGGAGGGGAAAAGAGGATTTACTAGTGCTGTTGCCGTGAGCCGCTATTGCTTGCTGAGGGGACGCGTGGATTTCTTTGCAGCAGGAGGTGGCAAGAGCGGTCAAGAACAGCGGTGAACCGCAGTGCAGACAAGCAGAGCAGCACCAGAGGAGGAAGAGAAAGGGAATTTTCCAAGGACTTGTTTGTAATTTTAGAAAATTGCAGGGACCTCTTGGTAAAGAAGAATTTAACCACTATTCTAGAACTCAAACAAAAATGTGACCAAAATAAAAGTTGTACAACTTTTCAAGCTCTACGACTTTGTTTTAGGGTTTGAACTCCAAAACTTAAAATATGAAGTTTTATTTTAAGACTTGGACTAATTTGAATTTTATAAAATTTATGTCCTTGCTAGGGTAAATTGCATATAACTTTGGACCTATTTGCAAGATGCTATGTAAGTCATGATTACTTACATTATTACCCTTTGACCTCTAGTAATTTTGGAAAGTTATTTTTGTAAATAACCTATTTTGCATAAAAAGACTTGTACTTTTATAAAATTACATACATACCCCTATTTCCCCTATTTCCTCAACTCTACTTAAATTTTTACACAATTTAACACATACATTTCTAATACATCTTTTGGATAAATATATATTTTTACAAGACATAAAATAAGAAAAACATATTTGCAAAACTACCCTTTACTTATTTTGAAGTTACCTCCTATCCAATTACATTTTGCAAAAACAACCCTAGTTTTTCCATAATTACGAAAATACCCTTTTTACTTACACTTTAGATTTTTTAAGAACTTCACATAAACATACACAGCTTTACACTATCAAGCACGTACTTCACACTAACAAAACATATGTCTAGCTTGCAAGTACATGAACTGTCACAATTCAATTCCATACCTAACTTACCCCGGGGATGCATCGTAGAGATCGAATTTCGCGGAGGAAGATGAAGGGCGGGTCTGTTCATAGTGTTTCCTGGGTGGCAGCTCTGTTTCATTTCTAGCTGCTGTTCTCTCTGTTGCGGTGGCCTACAGGCTCGGCAGGGGGGCGCAGGGTGCCGGGAAGGTGTCAGGGCGGCGCCGGAGGAAGCGGTCAGGGACTTGGGCGCAGGGGCTCAGGCGGCGGCATGCTCTGGTGGTGGCGGCGCCTGTGCAGGTCGCCTGTTGCTGGGCGGCGCAAGGGGGCGTGCAAGGCTGGGCAGGGGCATGCACAGGGGGGATGCAGGCAGGTGAGGGCGCCGGGCGATGCAGGAACGCGAGGAGGAAAGCCCACTGCAGGGGCACAGCGGCGGCTGTGCAGAGACGAGCGGAGGAGGAGGATGCGTGGGGCAGCAGGGGCTAGGGCAACGGCGCGGCACCGGAAAAAGATTGTGAGCAGGAGATCATGCTGCGGCGAGGGTTTTGGCTCGCCCTTTTATAGGGGTGCTGTGTGCGGGGAGTCCGAGTTCTCCCCGTGCACGGGTTGGGCCTGAACAGAAAATGAAACGGATTGGGCCTAAACAGAAAATGAAAAGGGGAAAAAAAGAAATGACAGGTGGGGCCATGATGTCGTAGAGAAGGATCAGGGGAAAGGAGCGACTGGCTGCAGGAACTCGGGGCGATGCAGAAAGAGGTCGCAAGGGTGCAAGCAGCATGGAGTCGTGGGGGAGGCACACGCAGAGAAAATGCAACCTAGGGTTAGGGTTATGCGAGCAAGATTTATAGGGTACGCAGGGAGCTGAGATTTGGCAACCAGGAGGGCGCGAGGGCTCACGAGGAGGGTGTGCGGTGTTCAGGTGAACGCGGGGCCGAGGGATTCGGTCGTGGGCCGAAACAATTTCAGCCATGGGCCGAGAGCTGAACCTGGGCTGGCCGAGCAGATTCGTTTGGTGCGGGCCTGGAACGCTGAACTGGGCCGCGGAAAGAAGAAAGGACGGGGAGGTGGAACCGCACCGGCGCAAACCGACGAGCCGGTTGAGAGCGAGGGTCGATCGCGGATAGAACGAGATAGAGAGATAGAGAAAGGTCGAGCGGGTTCGGTTATGGGCCGAAACAGGATCGGGTGAGGGCTGAACACGAAAACGAGCTGACTGTGCTAGTTGAACATGAACGAGCTGTTCAAGAATGTGAATTATAAAAGAGAGAAATCAGGCCGAGTCGCTGGATCTGATGGTGATCAAACATCGTCGGAAAAACACTGAAGACGAACCACGCGCGTCATTTTCAAGCATGACCTGATCGAGGAGAATGGTTAGAGGATTAGGAGCTCGATGGAACCTCTTAAAGATTCGAAGAGACAAGATTAAAAGGATGTACAACAAGATACGACTCGATCCGGCTACGATGAAAATCAAAATAGCAATATTTTCCAGAACATATTTTCAATTTTAAAATAAATCTAGAAAAGTCCAGATAAATATTTCAAACCAAGAAAATATATCCGGAAGAATCCCAAAATTTTCGAGAAAACTCAGGAGGTAATTTGGGTCACGAGGATTCCAAATAAAATATTTGGGACTCATGAAAAAGAATTTTAGAGCTTTCCAAGTAAAAAAAATGGATTTAAATATTTTAAATATTTTAGGGTGTGACATTCGAGTCGCCCTAGATCGCTTCAGGAGGCTCCTGCGAAGATGACTGAGGGGTTAAGAGGGTGCAAAGATCACCGGCGGCGAGGAACTACCGAGGCGGAGCTCCTCACTCGCGACGACGGTCGTGGCGGAATTCCGGTGATGCCGGGGTCTAGGGCTCCAATGCTGGGCTCGAGAAGCTTCCAGGGGTCGAGGCGGGGCGTTTGCGGGGGTCGTGGTGGTCTGGGGTGCGGCGGAGCGGCTCAACCACGGCGAGGCCGAGGATGCAGCGCGGTGGAGGAAAAGGGGCAGCGGCGCTGGGGGTCTCCGGGGTGTTGCAGGGCTAGGGTTAGGGCACGGGGTGATAAAGGGCCTCTTTTGTAGGGCGGCGGGGTCACATTGGCATGCGGGCCCGGGGAGAGAAGGTCACCGGAAATGTCGCGGCGGAGCAGAGCTCAGGGAGGAAGAAAAGGAAAGGGGAGGGAGGGGCGCTGACGAGTGGGGCCGCTAAGTCAGAGAGAGAAAGTAGGGAGAGTGTGGGCCTGCGGGCGGAGAGAGAGGGCTGTAACACCCTAAGGTAATTTCCTTAAATTTTAATGAATTTATTTTGGCTCAAATGAAATTTCCAAGGTTTTTCTCTAATTTTGTGGCATTTAAAGCAATTTATAACACAAGGAAATAAAATTAATTATAGAGTCAACTTGTTTGTGCATTCATGCTGGTGCATTGTTTTATTTGTGTTGGGTTTGAATTCAAACTTGTTTGAATTCAAATGGAATGGTTTGAATGGTTTGAGTGTGGAAAGGAAAAAGGAAAAGAATAGGGAAAAGAAGCAGCCCAACCCTCTCTCAGCCCGGCCCACTTCCCTCCCTTCCTTTTCCCCCTCGGGCCCTTTTCCCCCTCTCTCCCGCATGGGCCACGCGCCGGCCCACTTCCCTTTCCCCAGCCCGAGCGCCGCTCCTCTCCTTTCTTTCTCTGCCAGGCCGGCCCCGCGCGTCAGCTCCTTCTTCCCTTTTCTCCCTCTCTCCCCGGCGCGCAACGGCCTCCCCCGAAATCGCCGGCGAGCTGCTCTCCCCGGGGCCGCACGCCAGGGTAGCCTCGCCGCCCTACAAAGGGAATCTCCTGAGCCCAGAGTCCTAACCCTAGCTCTGCGTCGCTCCGAGGACCCTCAGCTCCGCCGCCCCTTGCTCCGCCGTGTCTCCCTCTCTGCCTCACCGTCGGGCCGCTGCTCCGGAGCGCCACCGACCCCGACAACCCCCGCACTCGCCTCACCTCACCACTGGGAGACTTCTCGAGCCCAGCACTTGAGCCCCGAACCTCTGCAGCATCGGAATTCCGCGAAGAACCACCGCCGGTGAGCCGTGCCACCGCCCAAATTCCTTCGTCGTCGGACAGTCTTGGGCTGCCCTGACCCTTTGGTTACCTCCGCAGGGGCTTCCCCGACCAATCCGTGCGGCCAAGGGATCCCGAGCCTCTCTGCTGCCGCCTGTCCACGAGCGCCGCCCCGTTTCCTCCGCCGGTCGTCGTCGACTTCCCTATTTCGCTGCAGCCCCGGCCTCTACAACCCCTTGGTGAGCTCCTCCTCCATCCCCTGCTCCTTTTGCGCCAGTTGCGCCAACGACCCGAGCCGCCCTCGCCGTCGATACACCCTAACCGTGCCCAAATTCACCGCCTCGATTGCCCAGATGCGTTCGTAGTGCCCAGCCCTAGCTCCCAGGCCTGATGTCGTCCAGATCCGAGCCCGGAGCACGAAGTTGAGCCATCTCCGGCGAGGCGCCGCCGCGGGAAGGAAGTTCCGGTGACCCCTCCGCCGTCCTGTGCGCCCTTTCGTCCTCAGCCATGAGATTCCGGGATGAGTGGGTGAGATTAGATCGCAACCATTTCTGTTGTGAGCCGTGGGATTGAGATCCGAGCACCCAGACTAAAGCGTACCGGTTTGGGCGTGAGGTAGATCTGAACCATCCAATCCCAGATGAGTGATCCGGATTCGAGGCAGCTAAGTATAGATCTGAACCTTTGGATCCAGATCCAGCGGCCGTGGTGCGCGCGTACCCCTTCGCGGGAGGGATCTAATCTGGGCCGTTAGGATTAGATCTGACGATCCAGATTAAAACATACCGCTTCAGCCCGCTTCTTTTGCTAAAGAGCCCTCGGGTTTTCTGAGAATCAACCCGCGCTCCCCTGTAGTTCAAAAATAATTACGATCAGGTCCTTTTCTTTCCCTTTGACCCCCTGAGCTTTCCAGGTTTCATGCCCGCAGTCCAGCCCTAGGGTTTTTAGCCATCTAGCCCCGGTGTCTACCCTTTAATCCCGTTTAGGTCCCTGGTTTTTGTCCAGAACCCCGGGAAGTTCTGTTTTTCTCGCAAATAGGTCCCTGGGTCTTGTTTCAAGCGTAGTTTTCACGTCTTAGCTCTGTTTTAAGCGTTCTTTATATCCACGCGATCGTTGTAACGCGTAGAATAGTTCTAGGCCAGTTTTATGTGCTGTTCTATTGTATTGGTGTACTGTTTCTTATATTTTGCTATTGTTTGCATGTGTGTGCATGTGTGGCCCATGTATTGCTGTTACGATCGTGAATAGACGTCGAGCCGCCGGAGCCGTACTAGGAGCAGCCATCTTCCGAGCAGTTCGAGCAGCAGCCGGGAGAGTACGAGGAAGGCAAGTATAACATGAACCTCCTATCACTTTTAAATACAATTTCATACTGCATTTTAATATTGTATGCCTATAAGGATTTCCTAGCCACTTTTATCCCGTATATTATACCTTGGGTTGCATTTTGGTTAGTTGTGCTAGGCGCTGCGCTCTCACAATTGGTCCTTTTTAATTAAATTGATTAATGGTCTTATGCAACTTAATTCTGAGAGTGGCCCTCTGTGCTGTGTGCTTGAGTGGCTCACATCTCCTTAAAAGATGTTTTTGTAGAAACTTGGTTTAGGGGGCCAACACGGTGCTTAGTGCTTGGTTGGCCACTCTCCCTAAGGACCGGTTCATAGAGCGACAACCTGGGACAACCGCGCAACCACAAGACTGGAATGGGACGGTCTTGACTTACTAATTAGGTCGTGTTGGTTCGGGAGTAACTTACCTGCGTGGGCAAGAGGGGTGGTAAGCTTCAATGGTCCCTGCTCCTCCGGCTTGGTCTGTGCTGTGTGTCTTGTACCCCCGAGGTGGGCCCCATCGTCGCTGATCCAGAATCCTTAGCGGTTACACCTTACCAACGTGTCCTTTGTAACGGTCTCGTAGTGTGCTTGCTAGCCATCTCACCTCAGGAAGTGTGATGAACAACTAGCGTAGCTCACGACTTGTGGGTAAAGTTGTGCAACCTCTCGAGAGTGTAAAACTGATATATCAGCTGTGCTCACAGTCATGAGCGGCCCAGATCCTCCTTTTGATTAGTGGGGTCATCAACCTTTGATTAGGGAGATTCCCCGGGTGGTTTTGGTTGGGATGGTTCTAAGTAGTTCTTAATTAATATTGATTAATTTCTTATGCAATTGGGTTATGGTAATTCATCCACTTGTAGTAATTAGCTTTAATAAAATTTGCCAAGACTAAAAGCTAATGCAGTTGAGTCAGCTAGCCTAGAGCCTCATAGTTTGTGTTATACTTGCTGAGTACGAGTTTGTACTCACACTTGCCTCTCTACTCTTCTGTTCTACTTCGGATATCTTCGACTGCTGCTCAGCGCCCGGCAACGTGGAGGACTACGTCAGTGGCTTCGACGACTTCTAGGTGTTTGTCTCCCAGTCGACGTCCCTGTGGCGCCCAGCTCTTCATGTATTCATTTTACGCTTCCGCATTCCTTGAACTGATTCTTGATTCAGTTGTAATAAAGATATCATTTTATAATTTATATGCTTTTATTCGTGACATGTGTTGTGATATCTTGATAATCTGTTGTATATATGCGTGACTTGATCCTGGCGCATATATGATTGCTCGATTTATGTTCTTATGAATCGGGTGTGACAGATGGGTATCAGAGCCGTGTCGACTGTAGGACGAAGCCTAGATAGAACTGGTCGAGTTTAGGACTTCTTTTCGCTTGCTCTGCTTCAGCAAAACCCAAACATCCATTTTTGCTTCTATTCCTTGAGTCTTAAGTCTTTGATTGGTTATCCCTCTTCTGTCTTCTCTGAGAAATAGCTTGAGTTTTTCCATAGACGTTGGCCGGAGTGTCTAACCCTATAAGCTATAAGTTTGGGCTGTCCCGATAAATATACGCTAGAACGAGTGTGTTAGTCGAGTGGTGTGATAAACTCGACTAAGTTGTGAATATTGAATGTTTGTTATTGTGCAAGTGTTTGGTTTGGATTTTTGGTTGATTGCATAGTCTAGTAGTTAAACTTGTTCATGCAAATCGACCTAACCCAACTTGAACTAAATAATAAAAATTTGAGTTAGGTCGTTGGGGGTAAAACCTATATTTCTCTCTCTCTGTCATATCCTTCTGAAGTTTCATTTCTGCAGCTGCACAATATCTCGTTCTCATGGAATTTTGTTTGTTGCAATCAGATGGTGAACACCAGGCGCACCGGTTCCGGTTCTGACCAGCAGGAGCAGAACAACCAGAGTACTGATCAGCCGCTGCCGATGCCGCCACCACTGACCCCGGAGCAGTTCTTCCAGCTCCAGATGTAGATGATGGCGACCCTGAACAATACTGTTCAGGCTCTGCAGCACATCCACGCCCAGCCACCGCCTCCTCCGCCGCCTCAGCCCCGTGATCAGCGTGCGGATTTCCTGAGAGGTCACCCTCCGACCTTCTCACACGCCACGGACCCACTCCAGGCGGACGACTGGCTTCGTTCGGTGGAGCGCCAGTTGGTTGTTGCTCAGTGCGATGACCGTGAGCGAGTTCTGTACGCAGCAGGGCAGCTGCGAGGTTCCGCTCTTGACTGGTGGGAGTCCTACCCAGCTCGGGATCGTGATGCTCTCACGTGGGACCAGTTCCGTGAGCGCTTCAGGAACCATCACATTCCTGAGGGCATAATGAAGATGAAGCAGAAGGAGTTCCGTGCCCTTAAGCAGGTAAATTTGAATGAAATTCTCCGCAATCTCTTTTGAGCTTGATCTATCCTTGATCTCTTTCGTAAACCTGATCAATTGAGCGATTTCTATCCTTGTTATTTGTGTTCGTTATTTCAGGGATCGATGACGGTGACGGAGTACCGTGACCGTTTCCTTCAGCTTGCCCGTTATGCCCCTGCTGACGTCGCTCGTGATAGCGATAAGCAGGAGTATTTCAAGGAGGGATTGGATGATCACATCCAGTATGCGCTGCTGAACCACCGCTTCGACAACTTCAACCATCTGGTTGATGCTGCCCTCAACACCGAGCGTAAGCGCCGGGAAATCAAGGATAAGAAGAGGAAGATGGCTCCATCCTCTTCGGGCAGCAACACTCGTCCCCGCTATCAGCATCCACCGCAGCAGCAGCAGCAGCAGAGGCCGCCCCAGCAGTACCAGCAGCGGCAACAGTTTCCTCCTCGCCATCAGCAGCATCAGCAGGCGGGACAGGGTCAGAGGCTTCCAGCGCCTCCGGCTCCACCAGCTCCGAGGCAGGGAGTGCCTACTCCTCTTGCCGGGCAGCAGGCCGCTGCACTTCCTCGAGTGTGCTTCCACTGCGGCAAGCCGGGGCACTACGCCAACGTCTACCCCCGGAAGGTGCAGGCAGGACAGCAGGGGCGTGCAGCACCGCCCAAGGCCCCAGCTCAGGGCAGGGTGAACCACGTGATGGCCGAGTCAGCGGCCAAGGCTCCCAACGTGGTTATTGGTACGTTCATGGTCAACACCCATCCTGCTATAGTGCTTTTTGATACTGGTGCTACGCATTCTTTCATCACCTAGTCTTTTGTTGAGCATCATGGTATTCCTACTAGCACATTAAAGAGGTGCATGTTAGTATCTTCACCGGGAGGGCAGTTGAGGTCTCATGTCTTCTGTCCCAGAGTCAGTGTGGCCATAAGGGGGGTAGAGTTCAGTGCTAATTTGATGGTGCTAGACACCAAGGGCATTGATGTGATCCTCAGGATGGAGACTCTTGCTAAGTGGGGAGTCCGGATAGATTGTGCTCAGAGGACAGTTCTCCTGTCAGCACCGGATGGTCAGGAGGTCACTGTTGGAGCTACAGAGCCTGCTGGATTTCTTCATCAGATGGAGGCTAGACCCACGGATGGTATTCGCGTGGTGTCTGAATTCCCGGATGTCTTTCCGGATGATTTGCCAAGTATGCCGCCTGATCGCGACATTGAGTTTTCTATTGATCTCTTGCCTGGCACAGCTCCTATTGCTAAGCGGCCCTATCGTATGGCTCCCGTCGAGCATGAGGAAGTTAAGAAGACTATCGACGAGTTGCTAGCCAAGGGCTATATCCGTCGCAGTTTCTCTACTTGGGCTTTTCCTGTATTGCTTGTAGAGAAGAAGGATGGCGCGAAGAGAATGTGCGTCGATTATCGGGATCTGAATGCAGTCACCATCAAGAACAAGCATCCATTGCCTCGTATCGAGGATCTTTTTGATCAGCTCCAGGGTGCTTGTGTGTTCTCGAAGATTGATCTGCGTTCGGGTTATCATCAGCTGAAGATTCGTTCTGAGGATATCCCGAAGACGTCATTCACCTGCAAGTACGGGCTATATGAGTATACGGTCATGTCCTTTGGCTTGACCAATGCTCCGGCTGACCAATGCTCCGGCTTTCTTCATGCATCTAATGAACAAGGTTTTCATGGATTATCTGGACACCTTTGTGGTGATATTCATTGACGATATCCTGATATATTCCAAATCAGAAGCAGAGCATGAGAAGCATCTGAGGCTTGTGTTGCAGAGGCTTAGAGAGCACAAGTTGTATGCCAAGCTCAGCAAGTGCGAATTCTGGATTGACGAGGTTCCTTTCCTCGGTCATGTGATCTCCAAGGGAGGTGTTGCTGTGGACCCCGGGAAGGTGAAGGATGTGCTTGACTGGGTTGTACTGCAGACAGTGAAGGAAGTCCGCTCTTTTCTGGGCTTAGCTGGATATTATTGGAGGTTCATTGAGAACTTCTCCAAGATTGTGAAGCCTTTGACTTCCTTGCTAGAGAAGGGTGTGGATTTCTCTTGGACTGATGAGCGTCAGAAGGCCTTCGAGGAGCTGAAGAAGAGGTTGACTACGGCGCCAGTCCTTACTCTGCCAGACCAGAGCAAGAGGTTCACAGTGTATTGTGATGCTTCGAGGGATGGTCTTGGTTGCGTTCTGATGCAGGAAGGCAGAGTGATAGCTTATGCTTCGCGACAGTTGCGCCGGCACGAGCTGAACTATCCCACTCATGATCTGGAGTTAGCCGCAGTTGTGCATGCTCTGAAGATATGGAGGCATTACTTGTTTGGGCAGAGGTGTGATATTTACACTGATCACAAGAGCCTCAAGTACATTTTCACTCAGAGTGAGCTAAATATGCGGCAGAGAAGATGGCTAGAGTTGGTCAAGGATTACGACCTGGAGATTCACTATCATCCGGGCAAGGCCAATGTTGTAGCAGATGCTCTGAGCAGGAAGAGCTATGTTAACATGGCCGTGGCTTTTCAGATGCCTCAGGAGTTATGCGAGGAGTTTGAGCAGTTGAGTCTGGGTTTCTTGCATCACACCTCGGGTACATCGTTCAAGGCAGAACCCACTCTAGAGGCGGAGATCAGGCAGCATCAGAAGGGTGATAAGAAGCTGCAGGACATCCGTGAATTGCTCAAGATTGGCAAGGCGCCGCATTTCAGAGAGGATGATCAGGGTACCTTGTGGTACAAGGGTCGTATATGTGTGCCGGATGTGAATGACCTCAGAAAGTTGATTCTGAGTGAGGCTCATGATACAGCGTATTCTATCCATCCTGGCAGCACGAAGATGTATTATGATCTGAAGGAACGATTCTGGTGGTATGGAATGAAGCGTTCTGTTGCGGAGTACGTGGCTATCTGTGACACTTGTCAGCGTGTCAAGGCAGAGCATCAGAGGCCAGCAGGGTTATTGCAGCCATTGAAGATTCCAAAGTGGAAGTGGGAGGAGATCACCATGGACTTCATTGTTGGCTTGCCTCGTACTCAGAAAGGGTACAACTCCATATGGGTAGTAGTGGATCGGTTGACGAAGGTTGCTCACTTCATTCCGGTGAACACTACTTACTCCGGTGCTAGACTTGCAGAGTTGTACATCTCCAGGATCGTCTGTCTGCATGGTGTTCCAAAGAAGATCATATCTGATCGACGATCTCAGTTCACTTCACGGTTCTGGGAGCAGCTGCATGATTCGTTGGATACGAAGCTGCGTTTCAGTACTGCTTATCATCCTCAGACAGATGGGCAGACAGAAAGAACCAACCAAGTGTTGGAGGATATGCTTCGAGCTTGTGCTATTCAGTATGGTACCAGCTGGGATAAATGCCTGCCGTATGCAGAGTTTTCGTATAACAACAGCTATCAGGCCAGTCTGAAGAAGTCTCCTTTCAAGGCCCTATATGGTCGGAAGTGCAAGACTCCATTGTATTGGGATCAGATTGGCGAGAGGCAGGTGTTTGGTCCGGATATTGTTGAGGAGGCCGAACAGCTGGTGCAGCAGGTGCGAGAGAATCTGAGGGTCGCTCAGACTCGTCAGAAAAGTTACGCGGATGTTCGTCGTCGAGATCTGACCTTTGCAGTAGGTGATCATGTGTACCTGAAGGTCTCGCCGATGAGAGGAATCCGCAAGTTTAATGTAAGAGGGAAGCTAGCCCCTCGATACATTGGTCCGTTCAAGGTGTTGGAACGGAAAGGTGAAGTGGCATATCATTTGGAGTTACCTCCCAGTCTCTCAGGAGTGCACGATGTGTTTCACGTGTCCCAGCTGAAGAAGTGCTTGAGGGTGCCAGAAGAGCAAGCACCGTTAGAAGGGTTAGATGTGCAGGAGGATCTGACCTACACCGAGCATCCAGTGAAAATTCTGGAGACATCCGAGAGAGTTACCCGGAAAAAAAAGATCAAGATGTGCCGTGTGCAGTGGAGTCATCATACGGAGGATGAGGCTACTTGGGAGCGAGAAGATGAGTTGAGAAAGACATATCCCGATCTCTTTGCTAGCTAGCCTATTCGAATCTCGGGACGAGATTCCTGTAAGGGGGGTAGGTTTGTAACACCCTAAGGTAATTTCCTTAAATTTTAATGAATTTATTTTGGCTCAAATGAAATTTCCAAGGTTTTTCTCTAATTTTGTGGCATTTAAAGCAATTTATAACACAAGGAAATAAAATTAATTATAGAGTCAACTTGTTTGTGCATTCATGCTGGTGCATTGTTTTATTTGTGTTGGGTTTGAATTCAAACTTGTTTGAATTCAAATGGAATGGTTTGAATGGTTTGAGTGTGGAAAGGAAAAAGGAAAAGAATAGGGAAAAGAAGCATCCCAACCCTCTCTCAGCCCGGCCCACTTCCCTCCCTTCCTTTTCCCCCTCGGGCCCTTTTCCCCCTCTCTCCCGCATGGGCCACGCGCCGGCCCACTTCCCTTTCCCCAGCCCGAGCGCCGCTCCTCTCCTTTCTTTCTCTGCCAGGCCGGCCCCGCGCGTCAGCTCCTTCTTCCCTTTTCTCCCTCTCTCCCCGGCGCGCAACGGCCTCTCCCGAAATCGCCGGCGAGCTGCTCTCCCCGGGCCCGCACGCCAGGGTAGCCTCGCCGCCCTACAAAGGGAATCTCCTGAGCCCAGAGTCCTAACCCTAGCTCTGCGTCACTCCGAGGACCCTCAGCTCCACCGCCCCTTGCTCCACCGCGTATCCCTCTCTGCCTCACCGTCGGGCCGCTGCTCCGGAGCGCCACCGACCCTGACAACCCCCGCACTCGCCTCACCTCACCACTGGGAGACTTCTCGAGCCCAGCACTTGAGCCCCGAACCTCTGCAGCATCGGAATTCCGCGAAGAACCACCGCCGGTGAGCCGTGCCGCCGCCCAAATTCCTTCATCGCCGGACGGTCTTGGGCTGCCCTGACCCTCTGGTTACCTCCGCAGGAGCTTCCCCGACCAATCCGTGCTGCCAAGGGATCCCGAGCCTCTCTGCTGCCGCCTGTCCACGAGCGCCGCCCCGTTTCCTCCGCCGGTCGTCCTCGACTTCCCTATTCCGCTGCAGCCCCGGCCTCTACAACCCCTTGGTGAGCTCCTCCTCCATCCCCTGCTCATTTTGCGCCAGTTGTCGTAGGCCGTAGGCCGCACCCGAGGACGGAACGCGTGCGCCGCCGTTGTGCCGCCGACCCGAGCTGCCCTCGTCGTCGATACACCCTAACCGTGCCCAAATTCACTGCCTCGAGTGCCCAGATGCGTTCGTAGTGCCCAGCCCTAGCTCCCAGGCCTGATGTCGTCTAGATCCGAGCCCGTAGCACGAAGTTGAGCCATCTTCGGCGAGGCGCCACCGCGGGAAGGAAGTTCCGGTGACCCCTCCGCCGTCCTGTGCGCCCTTTCGTCCTCAGCCGTGAGATTCCGGGATGAGTGGGTGAGATTAGATCGCAACCGTTTCTGTTGTGAGCCGTGGGATCGAGATCCGAGCACCCAGACTAAAGCATACCAGTTCGGGCGTGAGGTAGATCTGAACCATCCAATCCCAGATGAGTGATCCGGATTCGAGGCAGCTAAGTATAGATCCGAACCTTTGGATCCAGATCCAGCGGCCGTGGTGCGCGCGTACCCCTTCGCGGGAGGGATCTAATCTGGGCCGTTAGGATTAGATCTGACGATCCAGATTAAAACATACCGCTTCAGCCCGCTTCTTTTGCTAAAGAGCCCTCGGGTTTTCTGAGAATCAACCCGCGCTCCCCTGTAGTTCAAAAATAATTACGATCAGGTCCTTTTCTTTCCCTTTGACCCCCTGAGCTTTCCAGGTTTCATGCCCGCAGTCCAGCCCTAGGGTTTTTAGCCATCTAGCCCCGGTGTCTACCCTTTAATCCCGTTTAGGTCCCTGGTTTTTGTCCAGAACCCCGGGAAGTTCTGTTTTTCTCGCAAATAGGTCCCTGGGTCTTGTTTCAAGCGTAGTTTTCACGTCTTAGCTCCGTTTTAAGCGTTCTTTATATCCACGCGATCGTTGTAACGCGTAGAATAGTTCTAGGCCAGTTTTATGTGTTGTTCTATTGTATTGGTGTACTGTTTCTTATATTTTGCTATTGTTTGCATGTGTGTGCATGTGTGGCCCATGTATTGCTGTTACGATCGTGAATAGACGTCGAGCCGCCGGAGCCGTACCAGGAGCAGCCATCTTCCGAGCAGTTCGAGCAGCAGCCGGGAGAGTACGAGGAAGGCAAGTATAACATGAACCTCCTATCACTTTTAAATACAATTTCATACTGCATTTTAATACTGTATGCCTATAAGGATTTCCTAGCCACTTTTATCCCGTATATTATACCTTGGGTTGCATTTTGGTTAGTTGTGCTAGGCGCTGCGCTCTCACAATTGGTCCTTTTTAATTAAATTGATTAATGGTCTTATGCAACTTAATTCTGAGAGTGGCCCTCTGTGCTGTGTGCTTGAGTGGCTCACATCTCCTTAAAAGATGTTTTTGTAGAAACTTGGTTTAGGGGGCCAGCATGGTGCTTAGTGCTTGGTTGGCCACTCTCCCTAAGGACCGGTTCATAGAGCGACAACCTGGGACAACCGCGCAACCACAAGACTGGAATGGGACGGTCTTGACTTACTAATTAGGTCGTGTTGGTTCGGGAGTAACTTACCTGCGTGGGCAAGAGGGGTGGTAAGCTTCAATGGTCCCTGCTCCTCCGGCTTGGTCTGTGCTGTGTGTCTTGTACCCCCGGAGGTGGGCCCCATCGTCGCTGATCCAGAATCCTTAGCGGTTACACCTTACCAATGTGTCCTTTGTAACGGTCTCGTAGTGTGCTTGCTAGCCATCTCACCTCAGGAAGTGTGATGAACAACTAGCGTAGCTCACGACTTGTGGGTAAAGTTGTGCAACCTCTCGAGAGTGTAAAACTGATATATCAGCTGTGCTCACAGTCATGAGTGGCCCATATCCTCCTTTTGATTAGTGCGGTCATCAACCTTTGATTAGGGAGATTCCCCGGGTGGTTTTGGTTGGGATGGTTCTCAGTAGTTCTTAATTAATATTGATTAATTTCTTATGCAATTGGGTTATGGTAATTCATCCACTTGTAGTAATTAGCTTTAATAAAATTTGCCAAGACTAAAAGCTAATGCAGTTGAGTCAGCTAGCCTAGAGCCTCATAGTTTGTGTTATACTTGTTGAGTACGAGTTTGTACTCACACTTGCCTCTCTACTCTTCTGTTCTACTTCGGATATCTTCGACTGCTGCTCAGCGCCCGGCAACGTGGAGGACTACGTCAGTGGCTTCGACGACTACTAGGTGTTTGTCTCCCAGTCGACGTCCCTGTGGCGCCCAGCTCTTCATGTATTCATTTTACGCTTCTGCATTCCTTGAACTGATTCTTAATTTAGTTGTAATAAAGATATCATTTTATAATTTATACGCTTTTATTCGTGACATGTGTTGTGATATCTTGATAATCTGTTGTATATATGCGTGACTTGATCCTGGCGCATATATGATTGCTCGATTTATGTTCTTATGAATCAGGTGTGACAAGGGCGCCGACAAGTGGACCCGGGGCGTCAGCGTGGGAGAGAAGGAGAGGGAGCTCAGCTCGGGCTGGGGGAGAACTGGGCCGGGCGCGGCCCACGCGGGGAGGGGAGAGGAGAAAAGAGGCCCGAGAGAGAAAGGGAAGCACTGGGCCGCCGGCTGGGCCGCGGGAAAAGGGAAAAGACAGGGGCCCGAGAGGAGAAGGGAGAAGGGTTGGGTTGGGCTGGCTGGGCTCTCTTCCCTCTTTCTTCTTCTTTCCTTTTTCTTTTCTATACTCAAACTATTCAAACAAAACTATTTGTATTCAAATAAATTCGATTTCAAACCCTATAAACTCAACACAAGGAAAACAATGCTCTAGCATGAATGCACGAACATGTTGACCTTATAATAAATTTTATTTTCTTGTGTTATAAAATTACTTTAAATGCAAGATAAATTAGAGAAAGCCCTGGAAATTTTATTTGAGCCAAAATAAATTCATTAAAATTTGGGAAAATTACATTAGGGTGTTACAAAGAAGGAAGGATGAGGAAGAAAAGGGAGGAAGGGTTGGGGACATTTATACCCCGGCCCTTAGGTACCGGATGAAAATGAGAACCGGTACCTATAGAAGCCTTAGGTACCAGGTGGAAAGTTCACCCGGTACCCTAGGCCGGGTCTTAGGTACCGGTTGACCTTTCCACCCGGTAACTAAGGGGGCGCCAACAGGCGGGAACGAGTCCCCCCCCCCCCCCCGTTTAGGTACCGGTTCTCATTTTCACAACGAATTCATTTCCCGTCGTTTCATTTTTCTTTCTTTTTTCATTTTCTCCTTTAGTTTATATCTAATTACATAGTCAACACAAAACTCAATGACCTCCTTTGTCATATAACCTTTTGTAATGCTTCCTTCTAGACAAGCACGGTTACGAACGTATTTCTTTAGGACTGGAAAGAATCGTTCAAAAGGAAACATGTTACGGAGGAAGACAGGCCTAAGAATACCGATCTCTTTGACAAGGTGAACTAGGAGATGCGTCATAATATCGAAAAATGATGGAGGAAATATAATCTCAAGACTAAATATACATCTGGACAACATCTTCCAGTAGCTTTCGTAGACTCGTCGGATCGATTGCTTTCTGTGAAATTGCGTTGAGGAATGCACATAGCTTTATGATTGTTGCTCGAACATTATCTGGTAGAACACCTCTCAATGCAACTGGAAGTAATTGCGTCACGAGCACGTGACAGTCATGGGACCTTACGTGTGTGAATTTCTTCTTTTCATATTTAGTAGCCTCTTTACATTCGAAGAGTGGCCTAATGGGACCTTGATACTGTTCAAACATTCAGACATACTTTCCTTATCTTGCTTGCTTAGAGTGTAGCAGGCAGGACCTAAGTAATGGCATCCTTTATCCCTCTTCTCTGGATGAAGGGCGGCTCTTTGTTTCACATGTTGCAGGTCTTTGTGTGCTTCCAGTGTATGTTTCGGTTTATCATACCCACCAAGAAAGCCTAGCAGGTTCACATAAAGATTCTTTGTGAGGTGCATCACGTTAATTGCATTGCAGACCTCTAAGACATCCCAATAAGGTAAATTCCAAAAGATATACTTTTTTATTCCACATAGGTGCATGTCCTTCAACACTGGGCACTGATCTGCTACCGGGTCCCTTTCTGAAGACTACTTTTATATCTTTGACCATTTCAAATAACATTTTCCCACAAATGTGCGTAGGCTTCATATGATGATCTGCCTTTCCACCATAATGAGCATGCTTCTTTCTTAATGGATTCTTGACAGCAAGAAATCGATGATGGCCTATGTATACAATCTTCCTACAGTGCTTCAGATACATGCTGTCGGTTTCATCTAAACAATGGGTGCATGCCTTATAACCCTTATTGGAGAGTCCAGACAAGTTGCTAAGTGCGGGACAATCATTAACGGTTACGAAAAGCAATGCACGCAGGTCAAAATGTTCCTCTGAGTGCGCATCACACACGAACCCCCTCCTCTTTCCACAGCAAAAGAAGATTGTCAACCAGTGGTTTCAGGTACAAATCAATATCATGAGCAGGTTGTTTCGGGCCGGGGATCAGCAACGGCATCATAATGAACTTACGCTTCATACAAAGCCAAGGAGGAAGATTGTATATACATAGTGTCACAGGCAAAGTACTATGGCCACTGCTCTGCTCACCGAAAGGATTCATGCCATCCGTACTTAACCCAAACCTAATGTTCCTTGCATTATCTGCAAAAGTTGAGAATGTTCTATCCACCTTTCTCCACTAGGATCTATCAGCGGGGTTTCTCAACATATTATCTTGCTTCCTTATTTCTTTGCACCATCGCATCAACTTTGCATTGGTTTTGTTCATGAACAGATGTTTCAAACGTGGTATTATAGAAAAATACCACATCACCTTGATAGGAACTCTCTTCTTGGTACGCAGCCCCTCAACGTCTCCTGGATCTTCTTGAGGGATATTATACCGACATGCTTTGCATACCAGACAAGCATCCAAATTTTCATACTCCTCACCACGATAGAGGATGCAATCATTAGGACATGCATGTATCTTTTGTGCTTCCAATCCTAAAGAATAAACATCACGTCTTCCCTTGTATGTTGTTTCGGGCAATGTGTTACCCTTAGGGAGTAGGTTTTTTATAAGTTTCAGTAACTCCTTGAATCCCATGTCAAAAAAACTGTTTGATGCCTTTCATTGCAACAATTCCAATATGGTACCCAACTTTTTGTACTCTTGTTTGCAATCTGGATACAACAATATTCTATAGTCCTCCAACATACGCTTCAGATCCTTGGATTCCTTTACAGTTTTGCATACCTCCTCTGCTTCGCGCAACATCTAACCAAGATCATCTTCTGCAACCTGTGCTTTAGCATCTTCTTTAGGCTCACCCATTGTAGTATCTTCAAAGAAGGAACCATAGTAATCATCCTCAAAGTAAGGAACAAAATCATCTTCTTCTTCATCATTCTCCAGCATAATCCCTCTTTCTCCATGCTCAGTCCAAACATTGTAGTTGGGCAAGAAATCGTTTCCGAACAAGTGACTATGAATGGTTCTTATTGACAATTAATCCTTATCATTCTCACAGATTCAGCATGGACAATGAAAGAAACCATCATGCTTGTGTTTCTTGGCCGCATCAATAAATTCGGGCATGCCATTAATAAACTTCATTGAACGGCTGTCGGCGTTGTACATCCATTGCCAACTCATCTAGGAAAATAAAGAGTAAATCTACAAATTACTTATATTCAAATGTACGCCATTTCAGTACAATGATCAAATAAATGAAAAAAAGAATAAATTCTAATAATTACAATAACATGAATAATTGTAAGGTCCAAATATCCATCTCACACCATGATTAATTAAAAGGTCTACTTGATAATTACTCATTAACCGATAATTGAATACAAAAGTCAATAGAATTATTTTGACACTCTTCAGTTTTTTTCAAACCGCATCTCCACAAATAGATTTTTAGAGATGACTATTTGTTTCTGAAAAGATTTATGTATTTCTTCCAACACAGCATTCGGGATAATTAAGATCTTTCACGCTGACACTAAAATCCTAGAGAATTAAAGATTCTATCAACACTGGCTGCAGCAGATCCAAAAATTGGAGAGCCTCATCTAGACCCTTCTTAGACAAAACAGAGGATACCAAATTAATAAAGGAGTCATGAACAAAAATTTTATGAAGATACAACTTTATAACATCATTTATAAAGTTGACTCTTAACAAAAGTTGTGTCCATGCCTAGTACACATATTCGGTATCCTCTCTCTTACTGAGAAGGGTCCAGGAGAGGTTCTCTAGTTTGTGGATGTGCTGCAACCATTGTTGACGGAATTTTTACTTCTCAATATGTCAATAGGTTATAGTGTAAGCATGAAAGATTTTAATGTTATAGTGTAAGACTATGTTGGAAGAAACACATAATGTTTTTGAGAAACATACCATATATACATCATTAGAGTGTGAAAATAGTTCATTTCTAAAAACATAACTACAACATAAAGTTAAATACACTAAAACCACCTCATTACTATGTCTAAATAAATTAATTATAATATGTATAATAATTGTTATAATAATAATAAACTAAACCAATTGCTAACTACATCTAAATCACATGGTATCTACATATAAAAAATAATTATCACATGTCTAACAATTATTATATCAATAACAAACTAAATAGATAGCTAACTACATCTAAATCACTTGCAAACTAAAACTAGAAAAATTAATTAGCAAGTGTATAACAATTATAAACTAAATCAAAGGCTAACTGCACCGAAGAAAATTAATTGCTAGCTTAAGGAAAAAATTTCTAACCTTTTTAAAATAAATTGCAAAAATTCCCCTCCCCTCTCCTCACGGGCTGCCATGAACAGTGCTGAGTTCATGGCAGCTCGGGAAGGAGAGGGGGTCTGCTTTTATAAGCGGAGGTATTAGTACCGGGTCGTGGCATGATCCGGTGCTTATGCTCAATCATTAGCGCCGGGTCATGCCACGACCCAGCACCAATGCCGCTGGGGTTATTATGCACTAGGTCGTGGCACGAACCGGTGCTCATGTCCACTGCATAAGCACCGAGTCCTGCCATGACCCGGTGCTTGAGGCTCGGCAAAGTCTTCGGTACTAGATCGTGGCATAACCCGGTGCCATTGCAACCGGTACTGTCGGTGTTTTTACCGTCGGCCTACCTAGGGATACGCTAAGGTAGGTGATTATTTGGTGAGAGATCGCCGGATCTGGAACTTGAAGGTGAACGCAAGGACACAAGATACAAATTTAGACAGGTTTGGACCGCTAGAGTAGCGTAATACCCTACATCCTGTTTTGGGGTGTTGTATATTGCGCCCTGCGCTTTGGTGTTGAGTTGTCTGTTGACTGCTCTCTATTGGTTCTCAGGCCTATCTAGGTATCCCTGCCTATCTAGGTATCCCTGCCCTCCTTTATATATCTCAGGGAACTGGGTTCCTAGTAGATTATAAGGCAGGAGTTTTAGTAGGATTATAAGGTATGAGTTCTAATAGGATCATAGTGGAATCCTAATAGGAATCAGACTTTTTTTCCTCACGGGTAGTTTTCTTGCTATATCCAGAGGATCTATCCCTGACAGGTACTGCCGGCTGCAACAGCAGCCGGTACTTTATGGATCTTTAGCCTGTTTTCTAGCAGTGATTATTAATCGCAAAGAGGTAGTGACTTGCTTAGCGGAGGAAGGAGCTCATCCACGAGGTTTGTGCGCAACCTCATGAAGCGGCTGAGGATGGGAACCATCTAAACTAGAAGCAACATGGCGAGTGACACGTTCAAAGATGTGTCGACAATAGATCCAAACGAACTATATATGAAGAACAAGAGGATTTCGAGCCAATATTTACACCACACGAGTTCTATATTATCACTGATCAAGAGAAAATGAGGTATGAAAAAAAGCAGATGGCCCATTACGATTCCAATGATGAATTTATGTATACTATTGGATTTCGTGAGGACGTCATGCAAGCCCTCACTTTGCAAGCCCTCACTTAATTGGGATGGCTGACCTTTTATAATAATGTCTGACTCAGTTTGCGGATAGATAGGGGTCACACACGCGTGTTTATTGAGCTGCCAGCACCCGGTTGTTTTTGACCCTTGAAACACATGATTCCGAGCCAGGAAAAATTCGAGTGTTTTAGGCATGTCGGGCACCCGGTTTTCTGAACCATTAGATTAACATCTGACGGTCATACAGATACATCAGTCTTGTACTGCACATTTCACATTTGATGATGGAAATTTAGAGTAAAATACACATGCTAAAGGACACAGTAGCATTTCACATATTATATATTCAGAAATAACTGCCATAGTAGTTTCAGCGACATATACGTAGCATGCGGATTGTTTCCTATAGAACAGTACAGTTATTGGTGCTACAAATTCACATAAAGATCATGCAAAAAAGCATCCTCCATCAAAGGAAGCCCTCCGTTTTACTTCTCAACCCCTCAGATGAGCTTAGATTATTGTCAAAAAGAATTGTGCTCAGACCCTGGCATGCTATCCCGCGACTTGGTCAAATGGCATGAGCGAACCTTCTTGACATACACAAACAGCAGCTTGTCTTCCCTAGATAGTCATTTTTATGTATGATCAAATTGATGAACAGATCTGTTATGACTGTACTATTACACAACAATTAACATGTTAGGTAATTACAGTTATGTCACACAGAAATTACAACAAATATTGAACTGTCAAATTAACTATTAGCAACTCTAATTGAGTATAGGATTTGAAGAAATATCAAGGAAAGCAGATTATAAAAAGAGGAATGGGTATATCAAAATAGGTACATAGAAGAAAAAAGGATGTAGTAAAAAGCACTCATGAAAATTTAGGTTTGCACAAAACATTGCAACCACAAAATAATGTAAATCAAAATTTCATATGCTTCCATGGGAAAAAAGATAAAAGGAAAATAAAGGGGGAAAGCCCGGAAGTGAATCCCAACCAGTGTACATAGAAGGAGAAATGAAGGATGGGAAAAGAAAAGAAATAAGTGAAATGTTGTAAAAAGAATACGTACTCGACTATAACATCGCAAATAAGAAATCAGATCAGGAGAGGGGAATAAACAAAAGGTGAAGCAGACAGTCAAGGAGACGAAGCGCACAGATTGAGGTGTCTTATATAAATTATTGAGAGACATGTCAGACTTGTTCTGATAAATAAACTGTCTATTTCAAAATTATTTTGCACCATACAAATATTATGTGAGGTTATAAAAGAGGAACAGAAGGAATAGGCAACTGATACAGAATTTTTTGAAAATAAAACATATTCAAATTGTTTTTTATATGGTAGTCAAAATACTAAATTTGAGTCCTAATTGACACGGCACTAGTAAAGAAATGGTCTGACACTAGTAAAGAAATGGTCTTTAATCTTTGACAATAGTTCCTGCTGCTGTTGGGCCCGGGAGCAACGAAGGCTTTAGTCCCGGGTCCAGCTAGCTGGGGGCATTTAGTCCCGGTTGGAGCCACCAACCGGGACGAATAAGGGACGTTTAGTTCCATTTGATGTTAGACCTGAGATCACGGGACTGCTCACGTGCTATAGAATATTCTAGAATAGGGATAAGGCATGTCTCATACCTTATATCTAATGTAATGTGTCAGACCTAGAGCTATGTGACTGCATACATAGCATATAGATTTTCTAGAATAAGGGATTGGGCATGTCCCATACATTATACCTGTTGTAAGCTAGTTAACCAGGAGTAGGACTAGTTGGAACAAAAGAAAACTCTCCATATAGTACTCGGGTAGGACTCCTGAGCTCGTATCTGGCTACGATATCTATAACTCTTTCCCCTAGACTATACTAGGGCGGGCAGGGACCCCCTCCAAACCAATCCACATCTAAGGCAATACAAACCATCACACAGGACGTAGGGTATTACGCTTTCGGCGGCCCAAACCCGTCTAAAGTTTCGTGTTCCTTGCACCTTTAAGTTCCAGATCTCAGCGACACCCCACCTACAACCTAACCATCTCGGGGGTATCCCTCGGTGAGCTTGGCGGTAAAACACCGACAACTGGCGCGCCAGGCAGGGGTGATCATCGATGATCACCAGGCAAACCTGATGGCAATTTTCAACTCCACCGCGGTACTTCAGGAGGTACAACCTTCATCTTCGGCTCTTGGGTTTGCGTCGCCAATGGTCGAGGTGGTTTGAGCAGCTACCTCACCAACCCTCTTCTGGTCACATCATCGACATTCTAGCTGACGGACTCGGCAAAATTCGACTTTCCGATCTAATCGGGAACCACACAAGTCATCTTAGAGCAACCCCCCATTTTTGGATCAACTCCGACGATCTACTCGCCGGGGTCGACCAAGTGGGCTGCAACATTGCCGAGTGCATCAAACTTGTAGAAGCCACTCTTCAACGCCCCGACGACCTAGATCCCCCGACTCAGAAGCGCTCTGAGATTCTTCATCAGCCTCTCGCCGCCGCTGGCGACATCTTCTCCACGATCGATCGGGTTGACCAATCCATTGCCAAATGCATCGAGCTTGCAGAAACCACTCTCCATCCTAGGGAATCACAAGCACCCGCAACAGCATTCAACTGCAATTTCGATGACTTCATCGACCAACTCGGCGAGGTGCAGTCTCCTGACCTAGTTGGGGAAACCAAGCACGACTCCAAGTCCCTCTCCGCATTGGAAGAAGATTTGGATCGTCTACTACAACTCGGAGAAGGAGAAGCCACCGCGCGTCGGGAGGCTCCCGTCTTCGACTACTTCTCAGATTCTGACGATGACCCCGCTATGCCCTTATTAGGCAGTCGCTAGGATCCGATGATGACACCAACTCTGTCGGGCCAGCTCAGGCATCGGGAGGGCACGAAACCATCCAAACTACTCGACCTCAACCTACTCCGCTCCGCTACTGATTTTGACGAACTCCCATTCCAAGAAGGCAAGCCTCTCGCTCCCTCCGACAAAGAAGAAGGTCTAGCCACACTAAGAATAGGAAACTATGCACCTAAACGAGCAGTATTCATGGTTCGCATCGTAGAAATTCAGAACACAAAGGAAGAAGCCTCGGAGCATATCCAACTAGATGATTACTATATCGACGACAACGACGACTACTACTTCTCTGATACACCTTGTCCAAACATGACCAGCAACTTCAACAGCGGCGATCTACCTGATCGCGCCTTCGACGCCACGGATGCGGTGAAGATAGAAGATGAAGCGTTTGAAAGGAACACCGCAGGCTCAGGAACACCAAACGCACCAAGCGCAGGCAACGCACATCAGAGCAGCATCAGCCTGGCAAACTCTACGACTTCTCCACGACCGATCTCCACAACATCATCAACATTGGCCGGGACGCTCGCAGTGTGTGGTGATCGGGGTTAAGCGTTTGAAAGTACTAACCACATGCCGTGAGTTTTGGGTAAGCGGCAAGCCTAGTAACCAATCGGCCCGAGGAGTGGACATACCTCCCACCACTCGTCTTGCTTCTTCTGGTTACTTAGTTCGACGTGTGGGAATACGTGTTGCAAGGGCAACCAGGAATACGGGTTTTGTAGTCGCGCTACAGACGTATGTCCTGCACTTTGGAAGTGCGTATGGTCCTGCAGTCGCTTGTGGTGGCTCTGATCCACGAGTCGGAATGAAAGGCAAACGGTTGCTTCGGTACGACCCTTTGGTGTTCCAAGCGTGTGTGTTAAGTTTACCTTGCAAGGTTAAAATTCGATTCAGAATCGTCCGCTTCTCACGAAGATTGAGACTGCTTGATCCTTTTGGCACATAGAGTAACAAGAGCAATGCTATGAATATCAAAGATGGTGTTTGGTTTAAGACCTTACCATGCTTGAGTAGTTATAGGTGCCTACCTAGAATGGATAATTAATTAGAACCTGAAAGCTAAAAAGTTGAATTTAAGGATCTACTCTTTGTTTCTTTTCAGCTAAAACTAACCCCAGAACCATTACAAGCCTTCATAAGTCTAGTTACGGGCTAAACTATACCCAAACCCGGGTAAGCCTTGCTGAGTATTAGTATACTCAGACTTGCTAGTTATATGTTTTTCAGGAAACATCTTTGAAGACCCTACTCTTCCCCTGCATTGGCCCTGTGCTCTTCCAGATGATTGGTCCGTGGAATGGGATCCGTCCTCGGCCAACACCGATGATTCCGAGTGATGTCGTGCCCGGGCTTAGCATGGCATCCGTCTTGACGACGAGTTAGGAATCGCCGCTTATGTTTTCCGCTTCTAAGAACCTTAACTTTAACAGTTTGTAATAATCTCTCTGCGTTGAAACTTCGTACTACTTTTGGAAACTCTTGTAATGTAATTCCCTGTGATGTAAAATATGATGGTGACTGTATCTCTGGACTCACCTTCGTGTGAGGTAACCTTATTTGATCATGTGTATCGGTGGTTTATCGGGACGTTACCCGACAGGCCAAGGGATTATACCGTTTGAAGCACGTTGGAGCCCTCGAGAGTGGACTCGCGTACTTGAGCCGGTATAATTCAGGTTGGTTCTGCCACATTCATCTTCTTTCGCGAGCCAGGGGAGGGGGAAGCAGCCGTCGGCGAGCTAGGGAAGGGGTAGGGGGTGGAGCGGCGGCCAGGGTGGTGGTCGAGGGGGCGGAGCTTAGGGTTCGGGGTTCCGAGGCTCCAATGGCCACCTGCTCTAGAGGAGGAGGTCGACGGGGCAGTAGCGGTCCGGCGGTGGTGGCGGTTCGACCGGCGGCGGAGGTGAGATAGCGCGGGAGCGCCGCTGGCCGGGAGGGGCCGAACATCCGGTGGGTGGTGGCCAGCGGCGGGGCCAAGAGAAGGCCGCGGTGGTGACGGCAGTGCGGCGGCGAAAGTGGTTAGCAGCGAATGTGCCGAAGGCGGCGTCGGAGCTGGGAGAGGCGGAAGAAGGCGGGGATGCTGGTGCCTGCGATTGGACGAGCTCCAATCACATGTGCTAGGAATAGATGCCCCCTACTTCCTCCCCACAGGCATGGCCAGGAGAGAGCAGAAGGCTACACAATCACAGGTTTGTTTTTTCTGCTCTAATAAACTTTTTTTTTCCTCTACTCGCTGGACAACTTCCTAACCGAAGTTGTAGGGGAACCAGGGAGGGCACGGAACAGGCAGACGATATTCCTGCTAGGTGGAGTGTGTTGGGTGCTCTGGAAAACACGGAACGACTGGGTTTTCAATGACATCCTGATTTCGAAACCTAACGCTCTTGCTTACAGAATAGTGGGCTTTTTACAGCATTGGTGCGGGATGGCGGCCAGCACGGACCAGGAGGGGCGGCAAGCTTTGGTGGAGAGGCTAAAGGATGGTGCCCAGAAGACCTGATGCAGATTGACGCTGGAGAGGTCTGCTGAGGTTCCAGACCTGCCAGCCGTCCTCTTCGTTCTATGCCTTAGAAGTAGGTTGTGGTTTCTATGAGCAAGTTGAGGGTGGCAAAGAAAGGGTTTGGTGGAGAGTGTAAAAGGTTGCTGGTTCTCTCAGCCCTGCTGGCTGCAGCTAGTTTTTCTGCTGCTGCGTCAGCTCCTTCTGTGTGGCTCTTTAGCACAAAACCTTTAATCTGTAAGCTGGTAACCCCAGCATAACTCTCTGTGATGCTTTCAATATAAGCAGGACCAAAGGGTGGTCTTTGGTCTAAAAACGTGTACGCGTTCAAGTTGACTGCTACTTGCTACTTGATAGCTGTATATATATATATATATATATATATATATATATATATATATATATATATATATATATATATATATATATATATATATATATATGTATATATACATATATACATATATATATATATATGCTTGTCTACTTTGGACACGGTTTGATGGAAGCTCTGGTGTGTGTCTGATGATACGTCCCACAAAATGTTTCATCTGTATAAGTAAGGTACTAAATTCAGTGAGTCAACTTGCAGGCAGGCAGTTGCCAGAAACAATGTTGACATGATCAACTACTGAATTTTCCCCTACCTTTTGATCTCTAAAAAATCATGGGAATATTGGTATTAATATTGTTTGTATATTTTTATTGCATTATTATTCAGAGGCCCTAACATCCGAAGTTTTGAATCATTGTAACACATGATGTGAGTGTTCTTTTAGGTATTGACAATGGCAGGGCCTACAAGAGTCTGGAGAAATCATCAGCTTAGCAAAACTATTTCTCTTATCTTTGGAGTGTAGAAAAATCCTGAGCAATTGAAGTGCGGCAAATTTTGTGTTGCATATGTACAAGTGTCCTGAAAGCTCAATGTGAGCCCATCAAATTTCCTTAGCTTTACTATATGCACCTGAAATGAGAGCACAATAGTCTTGGGTGATTGTATCTCCACTCAATTTCCTTTGACCTCACGGTATTTGTTTTGTTAGTTATATGATTGGCACAATGATTGGCTTGTATGATTATGTATCTTCATCGGCTACATTAAGTATCTTTTAATATACAAATGATAAGTATGATTGATTCATAGTCTCTAAGTTTTTTTTTTCAAAATACATGTGTGCCGCATGTACACTTTACTAGTATCATTCAATTAATCAAGTCATCATGTAGTGGGAAGATTTTCCACGAGGACTTCTCCATATCGATGTCATCACATATATATATATATATATATATGTGCACCAATCTTTTTTTTGGGTAGTTACTTTGCATGGGAATTAAAAAGTCATTCGTGTCATTTCCAAGATAGCAACTCAAATAGGACTATCAAAAAAGAATAGAGCGAGTACTTATTAATCCATTGTTTTATTGGGAGCTGCCATATATCTAAGTAATACAAAAATACCATTGAAATTAAAATACATGTGATGGGAACAATTTCGAGTACTTATTTTAGAACAAGTAAACTGCATCACAAATGGAATGTAAGAAGATATCTGAAATCAAAATGCAGTTATCATAGCCTACAAAACATATTATCCAGAATGCTGTGAACAATTTTTAATAAGGGCGTAGGTGGCCATATGTGAATGTGCAGCTTCAACTCATGAACAAGATAAGTGAGCTAATGTATAATAGAGCTATATGTGGGTGTTCACGTTGCTAAATTGGGATACTTCTTATACAAGCAAATTAGTAGCATTAGTATATCTATCAGCTTATCTGTTAGTTCAGCTTTGCTACGCCTGTTCATTCATCAGAATTACTTGAAAGCAATGGCTGTGCATCTCTCCTCTAAGCACAGTGCCATTTGGCCTTTTCAAACATCCCATTTGGAAGTCCCCTTTGCAATCCATGACTTACTTGAATATATAGACCTCTACAATGTGATGATATCAAAGACCGCTTTTATCTGTGATTGTCAATTATCTTTTATACATAATCATCAAAGCTGGCAGATGGTTAAACAGTGAAACTGAAGGCACAAACGTACCACTGGAAATTGTATACCCATTTCGGGCAAATCCAAAAGTAGTGTCAGACAAAATCCGATGGAATTCGAATTATTAATTAATACTTCCTCCGTTCCAAATTGGTTGTCGTTTTAACAAATCTAGATAGATAGTTTTTGCTATGTATGTAGATATGGTGTATATGAAGATGCATAGCAAAAGCTATGTATCTAGATTTACCAAAACGATCTACAATTTGGAAGAAACGGAGTATATACTAAAAATCCTATCGAGACAGGCAACCCTCTGGTCTGTGTCACTTTAGAATATGTGTAAATATACGTAACTTTAGAAGACGTGCATTCGAACTTTAAAAAACTTGGACCAATAATATACACACAAAAAATAATTGACTATAATATATCGTATTTATATTTGTAACACTAATACTACTTTAATATGAAAATTTTGATACGATTCATAACCTGATTGATATTAAAACATCAAAAAGCCCTAGACCATATTTCTATTTATCATGGTGGGAGAGCATGCCCTGGGCCATATTCTTTTTAGAACATAGTTCAGACACTATGCTGTTATGGAAACATGTCCCACAAGCTAAATAAACCCATTACGCACTCCATAACATGAGGCACAATATACATAACAACCAAATACAGGTAGAAATTTACTATTCCTGCAAGCTCTGCTGCTTCCTGCTGAGACATATGTATAATAGTTAACTAAGATTACAACTTTGCTTACCAACTCCGAGAGTACAAGGTTTAGCATAATTAGGAAACATGCACGCATGTGGTTTACTAAGGCATTACTTCACCATGTTCTGAATATAGCATTGGTCACACACCGAGCAAACAAACAAAACCCTTAACCCTCAAATATCAAATTACTCTGACCTGTCAAAACAGAAATCAATTTTCAGGTAACAAGGAAATGTAATATAATCAACTGAACAAACTCAAAAGGATTCCCAATGCTGAAACCCCACCCCTCAATATAACCCCTTTCAATCTTCCACTCCTAAATGCTTAATAGCATTACCACCTCAGGGAATTAAAAAATCTTAGATCTTATTACCCTGCAGAGCGGAGATCCATTCCAGTAATCAGAAATTGGTGAAGAACAACACAAACCGAGCTATGCCCAAAATTACCAAAATCCAGAATCAGCCGTGCATCACAGAAGTGCACAAAGAGTCACTAACCGAAGCGAAGCCAATCGATGTTTCAAATTCGAAACAATTTAATGTAATAATCAGGGGGGCATGGGCTAGCGGTTAGTGTTTTGCGATTAGGCGAAGGGGGTTTGAGTTGATACCTCGGGCCATGTAGTACCAGGGGACGCCGAAGACCGCGGCGAAGATGGCGATGCCCGCGAGGACGCGCTTCTTCTCTCCGCTGTATAGGTAGTGCTCCATCCGCGCCCGGAAACCCCCGGCCTCTCCTCCCATTGCCGCCGCCTAGGTGTGCTTGTTCGGTTGTGCGTTCGTTGGTACTGGTCGCCCTGGTGGGCTCCCCGTAAGCGTAACCTTGCTCTTCTTTTCCCGTTTCCTATTTTCAAGTCTCGAAGAAACACCATTACTACAAAACCCTGATAAGATTAAAATCAGCTCAAGAGATTAAAAAAGCACAAAACTGGCCCTTAGATTTGATTTTTTCATATAGCTCTAAATTGCAATGTTGCAAATAAATTACATAAATCTAAGTTGGCAACTTCTTCAAAAAAAAAATTAAGGTAGGTTTCTAGAATTGCAGTCATTATGATTTAAGCAATCATAAACTTTAAACCCTAAATATAGGAACTCAAATAATCCTAGATTTGAAATCTAAACTTTCAAATTTGAAATTTGAAATTTTATTAGTACTCTAAATTCTAAGGAAATCATATAATCTGGTACCTAATTTAAAAAAGATCAAAGGTTAGCAAACAAATTTGAAAATGAACAAGACCAACATAATTACAATGCGTTCTGTAATGGCAATAATATACAACTTTTTATGGGAACAGAGTGGAATCTAACTCCATAATAAAATCTTTTCAGCAGTTTTTTCCTTTCTAATTCACTAGCGAATATGCCCTTGTATAGCTACGGAAACTATATAAATATATTGATTAGCATATAAAAATATATATTATACATCATATGTATTTTATAATAATATAGCACATATTGGTCGAGAACTCTTTTTTATTTTACTCTTTAGGCACTATTTCTAAATAGTTTCGAACATACGGTCACACAAATTCCGATTATAACTCTTATTCTGATTGATTGACCAAGAAATCCTTGCTTGCTTTAGTAGTAGTAGAGATAAAGATAGAGATACCGATAACTTTTACCACCCACTACGACTCTTGGTAATTGAATTGTATAACAACCAAACTACCCCGAGGGCCATACAAAAATCAAATCATGAGGTAACGAATTTTGGTGCTTGTGCTGTTTACGACCTTAAAGAAGCATGGCTGGATTTTGAACTTTTGAACTAACTAGATGCATGCCCGTGCGTTGCTACGGGCGGCAATAGTAATTTTGGAATATCGTTCACGAAAATATATTTTATAGGCATGATGTGTATCTGACTATCTGTTATCCTACATGTCTTATCTCTGAAATTTAATGTCTCATCCAAGAACAGGCAGATAGTAGTAATACGTATATCAAGCGTGGTAAAACAGCACGAATGAAGAGCACTTGGTCAGCATGAAAGTACATTACAAGGCATGTACTAAACAATAAAACCAAAGCTGGGATGATTTGGAGATGCTAAGAATTTTTTTTGAAGGGCTCAAAGTTTGAAGAAAATGCTGAAACAGCTCGGCACTTAAAATATTTCTAAGTCTGAAATTTTTAGTGAGAAGGGTCAACTTTAAGGCGAAGTAAAGTGCCTTTGCATGGGATAACTTTGGATGACAATTATCCCATTTCAAAGCTGGTTGGATGAACTATGCAAATATGTCATTTTTTCTCATGAAAAAGTTTTGCAAGGTATTCAAATTTGAATTCAAACAGAGGTAGCATGAAAGGGTTTAGCTGAATATTCAGAAAAACAGCATGAACTCTATCTGTTCAGAGCAAAATTTGGAAAGGTTAGAAGACAAATCAGCAAGGGTGCCTGAAACAAAAGTTGTAGATAATAGTCAAACCTACAACTTTACCTTTGGATATTTTGAAGTTCAGTGAAAGAATTTGGAGAAAAATGCACTGCAGTATTCAGGTTCGGGAATATTCAATTTAATTCGGTGCAAACAGCAATATTCAGAGCCATTTTTGAATGGTTTCGAGGATAAACCAAAGAAGGTACCTTGAATGAAAATTGTAGAGGAATATCGGGTTACAAAGATGCTTCTGTCATATTTCGAAGTTCAGTAGTAAACTCTGGAGATAACTGAGCTCAAACTTGCTAGTTTAGAGGGCAATCGAGGCCATTTAGGAAATTTAGAGACAGAAACAGAGCAGCTCGAGCTTATCCTCTCGATATGGCCGCCGCTAATCAATGGCGGTAAAAATTGAAGTGAGCCACGTGTCGATTCGAGCGAGAGACACCAGAAATCGAGCAAGCAGGAGGTGGAGACCGCTCAGACGCTGCGGATGAGAATAAATGCCGCCTGAAGGGCCATCGTCTTCCTCCTCTCGCCAGTCTGCTCCTCCTCGGCCAAGCTCGCTTTGCTGCCAAATTCATCTCCGAGGAGCGGTCTCCCGTCGATTCCCTGCCCCAGTAGCCTCAGCGCCACCTCACGCATCGATTTGAGCCGTTCCCGAGCCAAATCTCTCACCATAGCATCCCTTCCTTCAGCCCGCCGGTGCATAGAAAGAACATAGTCACGGTGAGCAAAGGGTTTCCAAGGTGGTGAGTACATTCTGGGCGGTCTAGGGCGTGTGTAATGGGGCACAGAAGGGGTAGGAGCGGTTGGCGGCGCTGTTTCTTGACCGCAGTGGCCGGAATGCGGCCCTCGCTGTGGTTGCCGTGGCAGCTGCAGAACTGCATCGGTGATCGCGCTCCCAGGCAGCTGCAGAACACACGACCCAAGGGAAGAGGGACAGCTGCAGAACGCACGACGCAGGGGGACACGGACCGCGGGATGCAATCCCTAGGGATTGCGTGACGAAACTAATCCGACGGTGCGCGGGTTTTTTGGGGCGGATCGACGGTTTTGGCAGCCGCGACGTAAGAAGGAAATTTTTTTCGCCACTTGTCCTTTTAGTTGTAGAGATGACGGTAGTGGTGCGAAGTACAACTGAATTTCAATATGCCAACAAAATACACCCGCCCCCCTCCCTTCAAAAAAAAGTGTTTTGACGTGACCATGTATAAGGGTCAAACTCGAGTTTTATGGAAGACATTGTAACTGGACTTTATTATCACATAAACAGAGTTACAGATTACCGATACTCTGGACGCACAAAAAAAACTTCCAGCTCAAGATTTTCTACCTTTTTAATCATGTTCCCAACAATTTCAGAATAAATCATAGCTTCCTAAATAATTTTTCAAATATGAATACTTTGTCCGTGCTTTGGCTCATGTCATTAATAAATGGGCTGTCATGTAATAAGGAAAAATAGATTAGAGTGCTCATTGGAAAATTAGTGCATGATGGCTTTCCCAGTAAATAAGGAAAAATATCAGATAGGCTATTGAATTGAAAAGGTTATTAAAAGCCTCGAGAAAAGAAAAGGTTTTGAACGAACAATAGACAAACGAACGGATAGGATGGCGGCACGTGGCACTGGCGATAAGACTGGACAAAAAATTCGTGGCTCGCTGGCTCGTTGGCTCGTCTCGGCTCATTGAGAAATATTACCAAGCCAGGCTAAGATTTTAGCTCGCTTCTTTAACGAGCCAGCTCAAACGAGCCAAAGACTGCCCAGCACTCTAGCCCAAAATAGATTCGGCCCATGCTCAGCCCAATTCAACCGATCATATAGAATGCTTCCAGTCCAATCCCCCTCCTTCCCGTTCCCATCTCCCCTGTGGCCCTGTCCCTGGTCGCCGCACTGCACAGGCGCACGGTCCCGCCCGCACCCGGCCAGCCGCGGCGCCCGGTCCCGCCCGGCCCTCCTCGCCTGCAGCACTCCCTGGCCGGCCAGCCAGCCAGGCGGGCAGGCGGCAGCCTGCGGCCCAGCGTCGCGCGCCTCGCACCCGGCGCCCGGCGCCTGCTCGCCGCATCACGGCCCCCGCCCCCAGGCTCGGCACCACGGACGACGCCCGCGCGGCCGCGCGCCGCACCGCGGTCGGCGGCCCCGCCCCGCCCCTCGCCTCCAGCACTCCCCGCCGGCTGGCCAGCTAGGCGAGCAGGCGCCGCGCGCCCCGTGCCCGGCGCGCCGCACCGCGGCCCCCGCTGCCAGGCTCCACACCGCGGCTGGCGGCCCCGCACCCAAACCGGTCTCAGCCTCCTACAACTCCAAGCTCGAAAACACTCGCCCTCCTCTCATGGCGCCGCCCCTCGCCGCCGCCATCCGCCGCCTTCCCCTTTCCAACCTCCTTCGCCTCCTGTCGTCCCACCACCTACGCCTCTCCACCTCATACTCCCCCTCCGACCAAAGCGACTTCGAGCCAGACCCCGACCACCCCCTCCCTCTGCCTCCCGCCACCGACGACGACGGCGAGCTCGCCTCCTTCGTCCACCGCATCTCCAACGCGGCCTCCTCCGCTTCCTCCCCGAAGGAAGCGCTCTCTCTCCTCCTGTTCTCCTCCACAATCACGGGCTCATCGCCGGTCCCAGCATCCCCGGCCCTCCTCGTCCGCGCGCTCTGGGAGCTGCGCCGCGACCCGGACGCCGCCGCGCTCGCGGTTCGCTACGGAGACGAGAGCAGCGCCGTGGATGGGGCCGATGGGGCGGGCGCAGGGCCGCAGCCGCCGCCGGCCGAGGCGTGGCACCTGGCCGTGTGGGCCACGGGAAAGGCGCGGCGGTTCGACCTCGCGTGGGCGGTCCTGCGGCGCATGCGGCGCCGCGGGGTGCTCACTCGCCGCGCCATGGTCATCCTGATGGAGAGGTGCGCTCTCCTGCACGTAATATGTCTTCATTTTGTGGTTTCTGCATTATAAGTGTTAACAAATCATACTGATGATATATAGTATTGGTCCAATTCTCAGGATCTCTGTGGTGATTGTATAATTGGTAATCAATGATGGTAGATAGTACAAATTGTACGAATGCTTAGATCAAAATATTAGATTGGTGTTCCAGAATATAAAGCTGTTGCAAGTGCTTAACTTAGCATCTTGCTTTGTTGAGCAGAGTGTTGCTGCCATTTTGGCAGTCATAATGCAGTAATTGGACTTTGTTCATCCTTCTGAACTTACGCTTTATTTTCTCATCATGTACTTTACATCGGAACGATTGGGATATGAAATTTCAGGTATGCAGCTGCCAATGAAGTGAATAAAGCAATCAAGACATTTGATGTGATGGAGAAGTTTAAAGTCGAAGTAGATCAAACTGCATTTTACTCCCTTCTCCGTGCTCTTTGCAAAAGCAAAAACATAGAGGATGCTGAGGAGTTGCTTCTTCTGAGAAAGAAATTCTTCCCACTTACTGCAGAAGGTTTCAATATAATTCTAGATGGTTGGTGTAATGTGATCACTGATGTGGCTGAAGCAAAGAGAGTTTGGAGAGAAATGTCCAATTGCTGTATTACTCCTGATGGTATATCCTATACTCTCGTGGTCAGTTGTTTCTCAAAAGTAGGAAACCTTTTTGATACCCTGAGGGTTTATGATGAAATGAAAAAGAGGGGATGGACTCCTGGTATTGGTGTTTACAATTCACTTGTCTATGTTCTGACAAGAGAGAATTGCATGAAGGACGCACACAATATATTCAGCAAACTTATAGATGAAGGTATCCAACCGGATGTTGAAACATACAATAGTATGATAGTTCCACTTTGTGAAAGTTTTAAGCTTGATGAAGCACGAATGGTGATGGAAAGCATGATACTTAAGGGCATTGTTCCAACCATTTCGACGTACCATGCATTTTTGAAGCAAGAAGGCATTGACGAGTCACTGAAGCTCTTGCAAAAAATGAAGGAAGATGGTTGTGGCCCTAAGAGTGATACGTTTCTCATGCTTATTGATAAATTTTTTCTACTGAACGAGTCTAGAAATGCTCTCAGAGTATGGAATGAAATGAGAAAATATGACATTAACCCTGGTCGTTCACACTATATGACAGTGGTCCAAGGTTTAGTAAAGCATGGATGTATACCAAGAGCTTTAGAGTACTATGACGAAATGAAAGAAAAGGGTTTTGCTTCTGATACACAACTTGACAAGGACTTCAATACCTTTCTTTTGGCCAACAGAGACCACTGGAGAGGAGCTGGCAAATTCAATATCATTCCCCAACGGGGCAAACATTTTACAAGGCGGTCAAGAATGCAATAACAAATGTGTTCAATCGAATTTGATTATACTGTGTTTTCTGATATGGGGGACTTAATTTCAACAAAGTTGAATTTTGACCAGTGCGAGGTACGTTTATTTGACCTGTGCTTGAAACCTGATTATTGCGCATATATTAATGTTTGTGTGAATCTAACTGCAAAACCGTAATATGCACAGCATTTGCTTGTGTTGCTGCTTCTGAAATAATTACCTTTGAACTCAGTTAGTGTGATACAATGGTCGTGTGTCATCCAAGTCTATGTTTTTGGTAGAAAACGTGTTAATCATGTTTATTCTTGCATGACCAAATATTTGGTATCTCGCCTACCAGCACTTGCAGTAGGTAAACTGTCTGACAATTGGGATCTGAGTAAGATTTTTTGAGTGAAGTTTCGTTTTACAAGTAAGCAAAACCAAGTAATTAAGAATATTAGTAGGTATGATTGCCTGATTACTCAGGTTACTGGGCTCTGGACTCTGGTTGCTTATAAGGAGGTACGTAGGTGGAGATATATCGGCTAAATATTATAGTTTGTAGAGTGTCAACTCTGTTAATTTTTGAACTTGAGGTAGTAGCAGCTCCATGCTCTTTGTGACAGTCTGTTGTTCTTGTGCTGTTTTGATCCTGAGGTCCGATTTTGCTTCTATTTATTCAAGTACTCGATGAAAGGAGCAAATAGTTGTACAATTTTTCAGTAATGTGGTGCATTCTATCTAATATTATATGTTATTTCAGAATGGATTTTAGCCTTTGCAAAAAATAAGCTTTGGTGATTGGTGGTGTTTGCAGACCTCTCACAAGTAAAGGAGATTTTGAATCGATTTAATGAGCTGATAAAACCTAAAAATAAGGCCGTGACCTCTGTAAATTAGCCCACATATAGCATTCAAATCCGATTATGTGAAGACAGTAAATGTCTATTTGATGACATCCTGCACCTACTACATGAAAAGAGATGTACCAGAAAGTCTTGCGAGTAAGTACTGAGTTTTAGGATATTGGTCGCTACCTATCTGAACTGAAACGTGGATATCATATAACTCAGGCTTTACCGATAGCTGTAGATTTTGTGGTTGTTCTCTTTTTTTTGAGATGCGGAATTTGAAGTTTTGCATGGAAATTATAAGTACTATGACAAAGTAGTCGCAAGCATTTCCCACCTGAAAGTTTTCGAGTGGAGCTACCTAGCTGGACCAAAAGAAAGTCTGTGAAGCCCTCTAATCCAGTGTTGCCCAATTGAAGGTTCCCATCACTGATCCGTCAACAGCCTGCCGCGGAGCCCAACCGAACAAATTATCTTATAAAAAAAAACCAACCCATTGCCTATTCCAATTCCAAAACAGAGGGGCAACAGCCTGCCGCGGAGCCCAACCGAACAAATTGTCTTAAAAAAAAAACCAACCCATTGCCTATTCCAATTCCAAAACAGAGGGGCAAAATCACAAGGTCCAGCAAGGGTCTGTTTGGTTGGTGGGATGAATGGAGATGAAACGGAGCGGCTCCATTTTTACTGGTGTTTGGTTGAGCAATGGTGGGACGGAGCGGCTCCGGCAAGCGAATATACCCTCAGGATGCGGAACGGCTCGGCTCGGTAAAAACGACCGGACGCGAGCGCTCGCCTCCCACGCGCGTGCGAGCACCGGTGCCCGTCACCTCCCCTGACGCGCAGGTGACCGCCCTTCCCCCTGCGCGGCCCCGCCCCCCCCCCGGTCGGCGGCTGCTCTAGGCGAGCGCGCGCCAGCCCCTGCCCGGCGGCTGCTCCCCGAGCGCGCGCCAGCACCCCCCCCGCCAGCGGCTCCTCCAGGCGCGCGCGCCTGCACCCCCTCGGCGGCTGCTCCCAGGCCGAGCGCGCGCCAGTCCCCCACCGCCGGCGGCTGCTCCAGGCGTGCGCGCCAGCTCACCTCCCGCCGGCGGCTGCTCCAAGGGGGGCGTGCGCCACCCCCCCTTCCGGCGGCGGTTGCTCCCAGGCCGCCCCTCCCCCACCCCCGGCGGCGGCTCCTCCAGGCCGAGCGAGCGCCAGCCCCCCACCTCCTGTCTAATTTCTTGATTTAATTTCTTGTCACGTTAAAACTCAGTTAATTATGGTGCATTTTAACTGAAATATGGTGGTAAGCTCACCCCAACAAAAGGAGGAGGTAACCACACTCACCGCTCTCTAACCAAACACAGGATGGAACGGTTCTACTCTAGCGCACTCTCCAACCAAACAAAAATAGAGCTGCTCCGTTCTCCTTACCAAACGTAGAACGGAGCGGCTCCGTTGTCAGAAAATTGAAACGGAGCTGTTCCATCCAAATTGGCTTCCTAACCAAAGGAACCCTAACGCTGACCACGGTCCGGTCCGGTCCGCTTTGAGAAAGAGTAGTCCTCTCCTCTTCCTTTCGCTTGCGCTCCCGATTAGTTCTCTCTACTCGCGCGCTGCCGCTGCCGCCCTCGACCGCCGTCCTCACCGTCGTTGCCCCGGGCATACCCAAGCGGAGCCCCGTGGTCCACTCCGGCGTCCGGGCGGGCCTCCCCATCTCGTTCGCTTCTCGCCTCTCCGGCGCGGGTTCCTTCCGCATTGGCCGACTGCCTGAATCGATCAGTTGCTTCGCGGTCGCGGCTCTCCCCGCGTGAACAAGGGGGAGCTTAATTTTGGCGCCGACTCCGCCCGCACCCCTGGTCCGCTCAGATCCTGAGGACCGGCATCATGGCGAGCGGCGCCTGCCGCCACGACGAGTGCCGTTGCTTCCTCTCCTGCGACCTCGACGTCCCGATCAAGTTCCACGTCGTGGAAGCAGGTATTGGTACATATCCACTCCCTCTCTCCTTGATCTCCTCTGCAGTTCTACCCTGATGTGCTGCTTTCCATCCTTTCATCCGCGGCAAAATAGGCTATCCTTTTGCTCGACGGAGCAGTAGGTGTTACTGTTAACAAGGCTGTGGGACAAACATGCTGAGTTCAGACAAGCAACCAGAATATCCATAGCACCAAAAACCTCAAAACCAATATATATTCAAACCTAATTAGGCTATCTGTTATCCCTTAGTATTGACTGTAGTAATACTAACTAAAACCAAACATTCAATTCAATTAATTATAGGGCTAGCATGTTGCATTTAAGGTCGATTTGCTTCCAAATTCTAAAAACAACAGATCACAGGTGTGCAAAGGTGTCTTCAATCTGAGATCAGAACGTCTCCCTCCCCAATGTACATTTCAAAAATCACATCGTTTCAACTATTTATTATAGCTTCCTTCGTTTATGTGTGCAACGGGATGATACGAGTTGCAAAATAGCTGCGGTGAGATGAGAGAACCTGCTTGATGAGTTACTAAATATCCTATCATGTCTCTTGGAATGATCATGAGTTCTTACGTTTTGCCCTTTAATTACTCCCTCCTGCTTGTTAGTGGAGCACACAAACTTTCTACTTAATCAAACCCACTAGATCTCAATGGATGGATGATCCACAAGAATTAGTGGGTGTTTGATCCTTTTCTTTCGACTATAAAAGTCGTAGATTGCTTTCCTTCCTTTTATTTTATAGATATATCCAAGTTCCTTTATGTTTCTGATTTCCAGATTATAACCTTTCGACCGGGAGAAAACATCAAGAGCTTTTTGTAGAGTGCAAGCTATACATGAATGGTGTGCCATTTGGTCTTCCAGCGAAGACAAGGTATGAACGGTATTATCAAATAAAGGCTGAGGTCAATGCCACTTCAGAGATTTTTTATCTAATTACCATTAATAATCTGCTCTGCTTACTGCGATTGAATATATGTTCGCCCTCATATCAGGTTGCAAGATTCAGGACCACCGTACTGCTGGAACCAGTTGATCACACTAACTACCAAATACAAAGATCTAATTTCCTTCTCACAGCTTGCATTCACGGTATATTTCTTGGACTCCTGAACCACTGCTGTCAATTGTGAACAGAGTTATTCATCTTGAGAAAGCTAGGGCTCATTATTCTTACCACATTTAGAGGGGTTGGTGTCAATATGAAGATGCAACAATTTAAAAAGGTTCATGTGGTGCATGGCATAGATAGCTTCAAACATTATTCTTTGGTGATGGTGAAACAGAGGTTATGTGTGTTGAATGACTGAATAACCACTCTATTGATAGACTACTTCAAATATCAGATAAATAAGCAGTTCATGGAAGTGTATGTGGGTCGTGTACAAGATTACATGTAGGTGCTTGTTTGTTTGATGGAAACATGGGCTGCTCAATTCAATGGAAGCATGCTATTTTCCTTCTGAGAGCCTATTTTGAATAACGCAACCTGAGCAGATGTGACTCATGGTTGATTTCACTGAATGATACCACAAGTTATGCAACATTCAAAGCTCTAGTGATACTTTGATATTAGTCATGGCACACTATTCTAGGGGGTTAAATTTTGGTGTCCAATAAATGTATGCTTATGCATCTGATATCCTTCATGGTTGTAGTTCCCTGCCTTCAGGTTTTTGCTTGTGTTTTAACTGTCCATTTATTGTATCTGAAAATTTAGGTGTGGGATGTCTCATCTGGTAAGGATGGTGATATTGTAGGTGGAGCCACTATATCTCTTTTCAACAGCAAAATGCAGCTTAAAACAGGAAGGTGGAAGCTGCGATTGTGGCTCAAAAAGGAAGGAGATGGAAGTGTCCCCACCTCAATACCTAGCAAGGTTACATAGAGAGCTCTATTTTCTTCTCATGAGCTCTATAATGATTGATTGTAGCTCTTTTTTTGCCATTCTCTGCAGATTTTGTTTACTTCTTTTACCCAACATGAATTTACCATTTTCTATTAACATGCAGATTCCTAAGAATGAGAGGAGTGAGATAGAGCGCTTAGAGGGACTCATTAACAAGTATGAAAGAGGAAAAATACAGCATATAGATTGGCTGGACCGTCTTACTTGCAGTGCTCTGGAGAAAGCTATGAAGAAAAAGAGCGGGAGGATAGTGAATTTGTATCCTAGCTTGATAGTCGAATTGTACAGCTTTGACCACAAGGTTATCTTCCAGGTTAGCATTACTCACCACTGTGCATTATTCCTCCTTTTTATGAATTTCCTGTAATCTGTTCAGATGAATTGTTCTCAGCAGCCCCTTATATTGTACTGATGTGTGGTTTTCCTTAATTACCCATGTGACTAAATGATTATTTTGTGTTAGATTGGATCTTGCTTATACGTTTGTGCAAAAGGTGTTCCTTATGCATTTAGACTAGTTTCTCTTGGTACTTTTCATAGTTGGAGGAATTCTAATATGTTATTTATGAATGCAGGAATCTGGAGCAAATTTTTATGGACCAGCTCCAGTATCATTATTGAATGAGCTGGTTATTATATGGGACCCTGAACTTGGACGAACCAATCCGTCTGAGCATAAGCATTAAAAGCTTGCTAGGAGCTTGACTCGTGGAATAATTGATAGAGATCTAAAACCAAGCGAAGAAGAGCGACCGTATGTGCAAGTTATAATTTTTTTGTATTTCCGCTTTCTTGCCATGTCACGTGTGATCTTCCGTTGCTTTTCATTTCATGCTGTCATAAACTTATTACAGAACCACATTTGCATGCAGCTACATGCACCAGAAGCTGCAGCAAGAAAAATTTTAAGTCGTCTAGTTTAATAGTGATGTGAAATTTTAGTTCTGTAGCTTAATGTTCCTTTACGTGTAGGTTACTACAAAGAATTTTCAAGTTTCCTCCTACATGACCTTTATTGGAAGTGGAGAAGGATTTGGTGTGGAAATTTCGTTTCTCTTTGATGTCTGAGAAGAAATATTTCACAAAATTCGTCCGTTCAGTGGATTGGAATGCTACCAAAGTAAGTAATATATAATCCAATATCATAGTTTGTTAGAGGAAACCAGGGGCACACTTCCTTGTTTATTAATTTTGCGTTCTTCATGCCTTTTGTGGGGACACCTAGTTATGTTGTGTTAATATTGCTGGAGAAAGTGATACATAAAAGTGTAGCAAGATTAGCTTATCTGAAGGCATATTTATCATGCCAATTGTTCAAGTTCATTTTAATACTAGTAGAAGAATATATGTATTGATCTTTTATAAATTGTAAACACTGCATGTTCTTTATTGAATTTAATCATCTGGTGGTTTCATAGGCTTTGTATATGATATTTTCATGCAGGAAGCCAAACAAGCTGTTGAATTGATTGAAGAGTGGGAAACAATTGATGTGGCTGATGCATTGGAGCTTCTCCCCCCAGAGTTTGAAACAGAGGAAGTAAGCTATCTTGGCACCTCTGTTTGTGCATACTTCTGGTCTTATATCTGTGTGCTATGGGAAGGTTTATAGATTTGTCATGTACTAGATAACTTCTTGTTCTTCACCCTTTCTTGTGTTCTGAAACTTTCCATTCCAGTTTGCTGTTATGACAAATAGAAATATATATATTTTTTCTGAAAGTATGTTCGTTCAGTTCTTTTCCTGTTGATTGCCTATTGGTCCATCTATAATGGACGTGACCAATTGTCCTACAAATATTGTTTGTTTTAGCGAAAATTTGCATGTTAAGCAAAATGTCAGAACTTGTCAGAATTTGCATGGTAAGTTTTCTTAACTTACCTGTCAGAACTGCCGTTGCCGGTCCCAAGCCCGCGATGAGAAAATGTGGAGGGTTGTGTTAGGTTTGGCGAACCAGCGTAAAAATCAGCTACTCTAATGGAAATGAAACCCATAAGAAATTCGTTGGGGCGTAACCCTCTTAGCGACGCGCTACATCGGAACCCGGGTGTGGTGTTAAATGGGCAAGGGCCGGGTCGTCATCCCCTCAGGGGCGCGTTGTATCGTGATCCGGATACGATGATAAGTGAGCAAGGGTCGGGTCGTCGCAGCCTCTGTGGCGCGCTACATCTGTGCCCGGGTGTAGTGAAAAATGAGCAAGGGTCTTCGCATTTCTCTCGACAGGTACGAAGGGTAAGGAAGCTAGCCGAGCCAACTAGGATTCGTCTAGGTAGTTGGAATGTAGGGTCTCTAACAGGTAAGTTAAGAGAACTAGTCGATGTAGCAATTAGGAGGCGTGTAAATATTCTATTCGTGCAGGAGACTAAATGGAAGGGCCAGAAGGCGAAGGAGGTGGAGGGTTCTGGCTTCAAGCTTTGGTACACGGGGACAACTTCGGGTAGGAATGGTGTAGGCATCTTGATCGATAAGAGCCTTAAGGATGGAGTTGTAGATGTTAGGAGGCAAGGCGACCGGATTATCCTAGTGCGGTTGGTCATTGGAGATTTGGTTCTGAATGTGATCAGTGCCTATGCACCTCAGGTAGGTCTTAGTGAGAGCTCCAAGAGTCAGTTCTGGGAAGATCTTGATAGCATGGTTAGTACCGTGCCTATCAGTGAGAAGCTCTTCATAGGAGGAGACCTCAATGGCCATGTGGGTGCGAATAGTGTAGGATATGAGCGAGTACACGGGGGTTTCGGGTATGATAGTAGGAACGAGGGGGGAGGATGTTTTGAATTTTGCGTTGGCCTACGACCTGCTGTTAGCGAATACCCTCTTTAGAAAGAGGGAGTCCCATCTAGTGACCTTCCATAGTGGACAATACTTGAGCCAAATCGATTTTATCCTTGCTAGGAGAGAGGATAGACGTGCCTGCTTAGATTGTAAGGTGATACCTGGGGAGTGTGTTGTCCCCCAACACAAGCTTGTGGTGGCGGATTTTCGTTTCCGGGTACGTACCCACCGGGACAAACGTGCCAAGATTGCGAGACGAAGTGGTGGAAGTTTAGAGGGGAAGAGGCACAAACGTTTAAGGAGAGGATGCTAGGCGAGGGGCCTTGGGAAGAAGGAGCAGATGTAGATGATATGTGGCTAAAGATGGCGACATGTGTTCGGAAGGTGGCCTCAGAAGTGTTTGGTGTGAGTAGAGGAGGCAAGCAGGAAGTGAAAGAGACTTGGTGGTGGAATGACGAGGTGCAAAGGGCTATTAAGGAGAAGAAGGAGTGTTTCAAACGCCTTCACCTCGACAAGAGCGCAACCAACATCGAGGGCTATAGATTAGCGAAGAGGTCTGCAAAGCGAGCTGTAAGTGTAGCGAAAGGTCAGGCTTTTGATGACCTTTATCAATGGCTAGGTACGAAGGAAGGAGAGAAGGACATTTATAGGATAGTTAGGACCCGCGAGAGGAAGACAAGAGACATAAACCAAATCAAATGCATTAAGGATGGGACAGATCAACTTCTGGTGAAGGATGAGGAGATCAAGGACAGATGGCGAGAATACTTCGACAAGTTGTTTAATGGAGAAAATGAGGGTCCTACCTTCGAGTTGGACGACTCATTTGATGATACCAACAGACGCTTTGTGAGGAGGATTTAGGAGGCAGAGATCGGGGAGGCTTTGAAGAGGATGAAGGGAGGTAAAGCGATGGGCCCCGATGGCATCCCCATTGAGGTGTGGAGATGCCTGGGCGAGAGGGCGGTAGTATGGTTAACTAAGCTTTTTAACCTAATTTTCCGGTCAAACAAGATGCCGGAGGAATGGAAGAGAAGTATATTAGTACCGATCTTCAAGAACAAGGGAGATGTTCAAAGTTGCACTAACTACCGGGGGATTAAGCTGATGAGCCATACGATGAAGCTTTGGGAGAGGTTTATCGAGCATCGCCTAAGAAGATTGACAAGGGTGACCCAAAACCAGTTTAGGTTCATGCCTGGGAGGTCGACCATGGAGGCGATTTTCTTAGTACGACAGTTGATGGAGAGATATAGAAAGGAGAAGAAGGACTTACACATGGTCTTTATTGACCTAGAGAAGGCGTATGACAAAGTACCGAGAGACGTCATGTGGTGGGCTTTGGAAAAACACAAAGTCCCAACTAAGTATATTACCCTCATCAAGGATATGTACAAGGATGCGATGACTTGTGTTCGAACATGTGATGGTGATACCAGTGACTTTCCAATTAAAATAGGGCTACATCAGGGGTCAGCATTGAGCCCTTATCTATTTGCTTTGGTTTTGGATGAGATCACAAGGGACATATAGGGTGATATCCTCTGGTGTATGCTCTTTGCTGATGATGTGGTGCTAGTTGACGAGAGTAGGGCAGGGGTTAATATGAAGTTAGAGCTGTGGAAACACACGCTAGAGTCGAGGGGTTCAGACTGAGTAGGACCAAGACCGAGTATATGATGTGCGACTTTAGCCCGACTAGGCATGAGGATGGGGACGTTAGCCTCGAAGGTCTAGTGGTGGCCAAGAAGGATACTTTCCGGTATCTAGGATCAATGCTTCAGAAAGATGGAGATATTGATGAAGATGTTAGACATAGAATTTCAGCCGGTTGGTTGAAGTGGCGGCAGGCTTCGGGCATCCTCTGTGACAAGAAGGTGCCACAGAGGCTAAAAGGTAAGTTCTATAGGACGGCGATTCGCCCGGCGATGCTATACGGTGCTGAATGTTGGCCTACAAAAAGGCGACATGTCCAGCAACTGAGTGTAGCGGAGATGCGTATGCTGCGTTGGTTCTGCGGGCATACAAGAAGGGATAGAGTCCGGAACGAAGAGATTCGAGATAGGGTAGGAGTGGCACCTATCGAGGAGAAGGTGATTCAACATCGGTTGAGATGGTTTGGACATGTACAACGGAGACCTCCCGAGGCGCCGGTGCGTAGTGGAGTTTTAAAACGGGGCGATAATGTAAAGAGAGGTAGAGGCAGATCTAGACTAACTTGGGACGAGACGGTTAAGAGAGACCTTAAGGAGTGGAATATCGCTAAGGAATTAGCTATGGATAGGAGCGCTTGGAGATTAGCAATTAACGTATCTGAACCGTGACCTTTGTTACTTTTTGTTTAACTCCTAACTCTTTCTTTGGCTTGTGCCCTTTTTGTGTTTCTTATTCTTGTTTTCTGTGGGTTTCATCTCTAGCCTGCCCCAACTTGCTTGGGACAAAAGGCTAAGTTGTTGTTGTTGTTGTTGTTGTGAGTATAGATGTCCTTTTGTTACGCTTCTCAGGTGGATGGCAGTGGTCACCATACAGGGTTCACCATTTACTGGCCACCTTATTCTTGCAATTACTTAATATTACAAAAGATGAAGATCTGTCTTTTTCCCCTTGCTTGACTTCTTCTGCATTTCCATGGTGTTATATTATTTTAAGAAAACCATGCATCTGTATTGACAAAATTACCTTCCTTGGTAACATTTCTCTTGTGAATATGAATCATCACCCTATTGTGTCAATTACTACGATATAGTTCAGTAAATTGGTTGTAACTTTTATGCCCTCGTTCTGAGATGTATGTTATTTTTGTGCGAAGATTCGTGCTTATGCTGTCAGGATACTTGAAAGGGCTGATGATGAAGAGTTGCAATACTATTTACTCCAGTTAGTGCAGGCTCTTCGGTTTGAAAGATCAGACATGTCCCGCCTGGAACTCTTTCTCATAGAGCGTGGTACTCTTTCTCATGCAGCTGCCATGTTTTTTTAGCATCTCAATCTGATGGACAGCATAGTATAAATTGTCTGGAAACAAAATAAAAGCATTTCGTGTCCGTGAGCATTTCTCTTGTCATGTTCTAGATTCAGCCTGCATATCTATTCTATTACTATAGTTCTGTTTGACTTAGCTCTCACTGCAATCTGAATCACTTAATATTTGTAAAATATTAGCTGTGTCCAGTCCTCTGAAGCTTTGATGACATGCAGCAGCTTTACTCCTACCAGATGTTATGCCCCCTTATATGCCATATTATAAGGCTTTTATGTTCTTTGGCAGCATGTTGTTTTTTTTGTTTAGTAAAAATTGGTGTAGATAACTGACAAACAATCTTGTGACCTTTTTTCAGCTTTATCAAACATTGAAATTGCTAGCTTCCTTTGCTGGTATGTAGCTGTTGAGCGTCATGATCCTACATTTGGAAGGCAATACAACAATATATATAAAATGCTTGAGAATAGCATGATCAAAGTACGTCATTTTTCCTTTACGGACATATAATCTTGGTTCAATTGTTTAGTCTGTAAACTTGCATTTTGTATATTATTTTCTTATCATCTTCACAGTTTGTCGATAGGGAGGATGGAGATGACGATGAGGCTCAACTGTGCCAAAGTTTATCACTGCAAGACAAGCTCGTTGTCGAGTTACATTCTGTTCCGAAGAACGTAAGAGATGTATGTGGTAGCGGTCAAAAGAAAATTGAGAAATTAAGGGAGTTGTTACCAGGAATTTTCACTGAGGTTACTAAGATAAAAACCTTTTTTGTCTGTTAATGCGAGAAATACACATGGCATCTGGTTGACTTGGCTTCAAGTTGTTACTGACGTGTTCTTTTGGATTGATTCCAGCCAATTCGTTCACCATTAGCACCTGATGTTATCATTACAGGGGTTGTCCCTCGAGAATCATCTATATTTAAGAGCGCGTTGCATCCTTTGTGCATTACATTTAAGACAGAGAATGAGGGAACATCCAAGATTATTTTCAAAAAAGGAGATGACCTCCGGCAAGACCAATTGGTAATTATTCAAATTGTGCTCTTAAATTCAATATGGAAATGCTTTATTTTTTAAAATAAGGGAAATACTTTAATTTTGGTCTACTATCCAAACAATACCCCCCTCTTTATGTAACTTTAGTGGATCTTGAAATATGAGTGGGTGATTAATATTTTTACGATGGTGATTAAAATTTGGCTTGCAACCGCCAGCAGTATTTTCAGTAAGCTAATTTGATACTTTACCCAAAAAGAACTGTGAGATGTTATCACTGTTTCTCTGCTGTATGAAACTCAGCCTGCGAGGGGCAAGCCGCCCCCCGAGCATTAAAGGAAGAAGATGGTCTTCTCATGCAGACCGAGAAAACCCCTGAACCCCTACCCCACCCTTACACAGGGACCGTAGCCCTAACCGATTCCCCGTGTGAGAGTGGGTCAATACCGGGCCAATCCACTTCCATGTGCTTTGGCGTGTAGGCAGGCGAGGGGATTTTTTTAACTCCAGCCTGAAATTCACTCCCACGGGGAGTTGAACCCAGGACCCGAGGAGTGCTACTGAGGCCACCTAACCAACCCGGCTAGGCACCCGTTCGCGTTTCTCTGCTGTATGCTGTTGTTGTTATGGGGATGGGGGCATATGAGAGTTAGGGGTTGGTCTTGATCAGTTGGGAATATACTTGTTACAAGCTTACAACTTCTGGAGCAACATAATCTCTTGCTATCTTTATTTGTGTTTACGTGGCATGCTGGAGACAGACAAATTTTGGTGGCTAGAGCCTTCTTATCATTAGATTTAGGCATATATCACCAATGTATGCATAAATGCATTTTTTATTTTAATAGCTGAGCTGCATCTTCGGTTGCATATGATACCGCAGGGAACTGGAGGTTTATTGATCTGAACTAGTGGCCAACAGTGGCAAGATTAAGGCTAGTTTGCCTTCCAATGTGGCTCTGAACTATCAGGGCTCAATTCTTGCTTAGCGAGGACAGAAGTCTGTACAGCTTATATAATGCTGCGCCTAAGCACCGGCAGACCTAGGCCTGGCCACCCTGGGCACTGGCCCGGGCTCCGTCGCCCGTTGCCATGCCTGTAAGATTTAAGAAGCTAGATAGTGCTAGCAAATCACAACAGCAAAAGTATGTGCGAAGTTCTTATGTGCTTTGGCCACCACTAGAGAGAAGCAAGGCAAGGCAACTAAGCTTGTACGTGTGTTCAAATAAAACATTAGAGATCAGAAAATTGAAAGAGGGGAGCTGATAACTAAAATAGGTTCGATTGTTCGAATAGTTAACTGCTCAAATTTGATCGGCCGTGGTCGCAACCTTCTTCTACCGGAGATGATAATAAAATTGTCTTAAGCTTGGCCCAGGCTCCTTTCGATCCCTGGGTCTGCCACTGCGCCTAAGGCGAACAACCGATGATAACATTACCACAATTGATGCTAACAACCCTGCCTCTAACCAATTCAATCTAGAGTAAATTCAACCTCTGCTGGCCTGCTGGCCTAGGCCTGGGCGGTTTAAGTTAACTCAAAAAGCCTGAGTTTCAGGCAGAACCCGACATATTCAGAGCAATGTTTGACCAAGTTAGGGGCTGAATCTGAGGATGTTCCTGAATGTTGGGGCTATAATTTCTCTTTTTACATATTTCAAAGTTTAGTAGTGAATTTTGGAGATAAATGGACTTCAAAGCTCGGGTTCAGAAAGATTCAGACTGAAACCGAGGTATACAGCAATGTTCAGAGCCCTTTTTGAGCTAGGAAGAGGGGGTGTTTGGGGAGCAGGCTAGCAAAGGTCACGACAGGGCATACAAGGTGTTGGAGTATTGTGGCCCATGGAGGCCCATGCCATGTACATTACCTATATACCCAATTAGAGTTTTGGAACGGATGAGACACTCTTGCTCTCTTTCATGGTATAGAGCCAGGCAGGTCTCCTCCTCCTCCCCTCTAGCCCACCGCCGCTGCCGCCGCCGCCGGCCACCATGGCCGGCGGCTAGCCGCCGGCCCCTCCTCCTCCCCTCTCTTCCTCCTCCTCCCCTCTCCTCCTTCCCTCCCCTCTCCTCTTCCTCCCCCTCCTCTGCTCCCGCTCGCGCCGCTGCGGGTGCGTGGGCCGCCGGTGTGGCAGAACCAACCTGAATTATACCGGCTCAAGTACGCGAGTCCATTCCATAGGGCTCCGACGTACTTCAAACGGTATAATCCCTTGGCCTGTCGGGTAAAGTCCCGATAAACCACCGTTACACAGGATCAAATAAGGTTACCTCACACGAAGGTGAGTCCAGAGATACAATCACCATCATAATTTACATTATAGGAAATTACTTTACAAGAGTTTATAAAAGTAGTACAAAATTTCCAATTTAGAGAAAACCATACAAACTGTTTAAGCTATGAATTTTTAGCAGCGGAAAACATACGCGATGATCTACAGCACTTCGACAAGACGGATGTCATGCTAAGCTCGGGCATGACATCACTCGAAAACATCAGTATTGGTCGGGGACGGATCCCATTCCTCGGACCAATCTTCTGGAAAAGCACAGGGCCATGACAAGGAAAGAGTAGGGTCTTCATAGATATCACCTGAAAAACATATAACTAGCAAGGCTGAGTATACTAATACTCAGCAAGGCTTACCCGGAAATGGGTATACTTAGCCCATAACTAGACTCATGAAGGCTTATAACAGCTCTGGGTTTAGTTTCAGCTGAAAAGCAACTAAGATTAGATCCTTATTTTCAATTTTTAGCTTTCAAGTTCTATGTGATTATCCATTCTAGATAAGCACCTATAACTACTCAAGCATGGTAAGATCTTTATCTCAATCATCAGTATTACTCATCATATAGTTGCTCTTGTTACTCTGTGTGATAAAGGGATTAAGTAGTCTCAATCATCGTGAGAGGCGGACGATTCGAATCGAATTTAACCTTGCAAGGTAAACCTAACTCACACGCTTGGAACAACCAACATTTGCTCCGAAGCAACCGTTTGCCTTTCATTCCGACTCGTGGACAGGTCCACCACAAGCGACTGCAGGAACATACGCACATCACTCGTGCAGGACATACGTCTGTAGCGCGACTACAAAACCCGTATTCCTGGTTGCCCTTGCAACACGTATTTCCTCAGTCGAACCAAGTAACCAAAAGAAGCAAATCGAGTGGTGGGAGGTATGTCCACTCCTCGGGCCGATTGGCTACTAGGCTTACCGCTTACCCATAACTCACGGCATGTGGTTAGTACTTTCAAACGCTTAACCCCGATTGGCACACACCGCGACCTTATCAAATTCAACAACACAGACGGGGTATCACCTCAACCATGATACCGCACAAAACTCCCGTCCGGCATCCTTATAGTGATAACAGGAATGAAAACATTACAATTCCTATATCGCGCGAGTGACAGGAAATCACCCGACTTCTACCGGCCCTATTAGCATAGCAGCTAGTCGGACTCAAGTGCTAGTATCCATCACATTGGTTCCTAGGAGAATGCAACTAGGGTTTCAAGCATTTCCTAAGAACTTAATGCAAAGAATATGTAAGTAGATATAGATTGCAGTATAATTAAAATAGTGGGTTATGTCCGGGGCTTGCCTTTATTGGTGGGTCTGAAGTCAGTAAGTCAATATCTTCCGAACTTTGGTTCGGGGCTTCAGATAATCCCGCGACGAAGTTCCTGGGGTCTTCAGAATAACTTCCTTCTGGTTCCGGGATTAGTTGGTAATTTCCGTCGGCGAGAGTGGTCGAGTCTATATGATATGCAAGATGGAGTTCAATGAATGCATACACTTTTATTTCAATTCACAATATAGTTGCAATCCAAATAAAAGAACATTACATTTCGACAAACAACCTAACTACCCTGTGCTGGGCAGTCATTTATCGAGTATTAACTAAACTAACTAGTCTCGTTAGGCAACAGGGGGTTTACCCTAAACATCTATACTAACTTCATTAAGTAGCATGTTCAGTTATTTAATTAGTTGGTGTATAGATCTTGACCTTAACCGATGAGGATGCATTAGGTTTAGCCGATAGACGTGCTTTGGTCAGGCCTAACAGAGACGAGTCTACTGTGCGATCTTACTGATCCAAGGTTGTGTACTTTGGTCTGGGTAGCAGATTGACAGGTGTACTAGTTTTCTAATTGATCGATGAAAACATCGATCACTTTAGTAGAGGGATGTTTCCTAAAGTAATTGTGTCTTAACTAAGATGTGTTTAAGTATTATCCTAGGTAACTAGGTGTGGTTGCATCGGCTGGATTACGTTAACACAACAACTGAGTGCCGTACAGCCGATTGGGTTATCTAAGTTAGACCTATTTCAAGATTTAGATGTAACAGAATACTAATATTAAACTAGGTTAGTGAGACTATAAGTGCGGAATTAGACTAAAGAGGATGTGGTTGAGGTATGTAACCGGCAAACATATAGCCGATCTCCCAGCCGATAAATCAACTGATAATAGTGTGTGAACAAGGATGGGAAAACTAAGGATTGACCGGCCATATTTGACCGTTATGGGAAACAACTGAAATCAGCTTGGATTAGCCTAAAGCAAGAATCCTAAGATCTAGCGTGAAAACTTAGATAAATCGGTTACTTAACAAAGGTTCACACCTCGCCGATTCACACTTTAATTCGACAGAGTACCTAGTCGATAGGTGTGGCCATCGGCTAGCCATAATCTACAGGGCATCGGCATCGGCTGCCGATTGTGTGCGTATTGACTATTTCAGAAGGCTGTCTACAGTGTTGATCGGATCTGGCCGATCTGGTGTGAATCGGCTGTCAGCCGATTCCCTTTGCTGTACTGACTGTGCTTAGCTGATAAATACGTTCTCTATTGAATGTGCCTATCCGACTCTTGACTAGAGTGTTAACCGAAGTAATTAGTGTTTGACTGGTTCGATTTTACCAACAAAACAACCGATTGACGTATAGCCAACGCGGTTGTCTAGATTGGACTGGGTCAATTAGGGCACTAACATTGGATCGGACCGATAGGGTGGTAAACATCGGGCCGAGGGGCTTTTGCCGGTATGGAAGAAGTCAAGGGGCTTATGGCCGTTAGGGTCACGCCTATCGAAAATCAGCTGAACTAGTAGCCGATTGCTAAGCCTAGTTACAAAGGTATATTAACTAAGGAGTCGATACACGAGGTAAACTAGGACCTTTACATAGGAAAGGGGCTCTAACAATATTGCAATCAAGACTGAAGTAAAGGCATGAGCATCCATATGAATAAAAGGTTAATCAATCATCACAAAAAGTCTGCCATAGGGGCAGCAAATACATCAGCCATGGTGCACAATTTATCTTTAGTCAATCTATGGCAAGAACTTTGGCTACCAATAGCTAATAAGTTTAGTGTCATATAAACAGTAGGCTAAAAACAATTCAAACATTTCACGTCGAATTAGACCTTATTTAAAGTTGCACAACAAGTCTAATTAAGATTTAAACAAGCGACACAAGAAAACACATTGTAATAATAAGCAAACATGACTGAACATAGCTTAGCTATTCCTTCTATAAACAAATTGAATTAATTAACTTAAAAGAATTTAAGTTACAAAACAAAATTAGGTTTGAAAATTCCACATCAATTCATACTTAACCTATAAAAATTGTATAACAAAAATCATGATCTACATAGTTAATACGTAGGAGCTATGAATTTTACACTCTCTCTTATCTTAGATTTAATATAGATTCTAAACTATTTGGTTTCATATCAAACTCACTTAATAGAAGTTGTAGATCTCAAAATCTAGTTTCTAACAAAACTGGTTTTGCAATTTTTAGAATTTCCTACACTTCTCTATTGAATTTACAAGTTAAGAATATCACTCACATGAAATAATGAACACCCATCCACTTCTATTCTTAATACAGTACAAACTATCTATTTTCACAGCATGGTCATAAAACAAAAGTGATAGAATTTGAAATGAAGATTCAAGTACAACTGGTTTTATATTTTTTTGAATTTTCTACGATTTTCTAGGGATTTTCAAAGTTCAGCACATCACTTCACATAAAACAATAAACACCTTTACACACAGGTCCTCGAACTACACTGTTTATATGAGTCTAGGCTTTGCAGAAAACACCCTGACCTTGTCTTAATTGTTGCACGAGGTCCTTCATCTGCAATGGGAACAGAGGAAACGTTTGGGAAAAAATGGAGCTCAGGAACGCGAGCTGCTCCGGCCATGCGCACCGCTGCTCCCCCACCGCGCCAAACCGCTGTTGTCTGCGCGCCTGACCGCCCAATGCTGCCGCCCAGCACCGCTTCCTGCTCGCCCGCAAGCCAGCGCCCCGCACCCGAGCCGTTGCAGCCTCGGCCCACTCCTATGCCGCCACCAACCGCACCTACTGGTCCCTGCGCCGTCGCCTGATGCAGTGCCCCAACGCGCCCGCCTCCTGCGTCGAGCCACCCGAGCCCATGCGTGCTCGTTCGCTCGGCGCCTGCTACGCTCAAATCCGCACCGAGCCGCCTTCCTGCACGTGCCTGCACTCTCATCACTCGGGTCCGCCAGCACCTGCCGCGGCCCACACTCGCCGAGCCGCCGCGCAGCCGCGCCGCGCGCGCCCCGCGTGGGGCCGCCTGCGCTGGCGCCCGCGGCTGCCTGGGCCGGCCGCCGCCCCGACCTGACGCCGCACCAGCGCCTGGCCCGCTCGCCCTGCTGCGCGCGCCCGGCGCCTGGACTTGTGCCGCTGGGACTTGGGCAGAAGGAGAGAGGGAAAGGAGCAGGAGGGAGAGGACCAGTCGGTGGACAAGGGTGGAGCAGAGAAAAATGTGCTGCCGGTGAGGAAGAGGAGGAAGGGGAAAGTAGAATTTGACCGAACGGCCGCCGGTGGGAAAAGAGATAAGGCGCCAGAGGAGCAGCTGAGGGGTAGTGACGCGTGGTAATTTGGCAGCAGGAGGTGGCGAGGGCGGTGGAACAGCGGTGCCTGCGGAGCAGAGGATAGAGCGGCGCCAGAGGAGGAAGAAAAAGGGGATTTCCCAAGGACTGGTTTGTAATTTTAGAAATCTACAGGGACCTCTTGGTAAAAACAAATTTAACTACTGTTCTAGGGCTCAAACATAAATGTGATCAAAATGAAAGTTGTACAACTTTTCGAACTCTACAACTTTGTTTTAGGGTTTGATCTCCAAAACTCAAAATATGAAGTTTTATTTTAAGACTTGGACTAAACTTGAATTTTATAAAATCTTGTCATTGTTAGTGTAAATTATATATAACCTTGGGTTTATTCGCAAATTGCTAAGTAAATCATGATTGCTGATATTATTACCTTTTTACTTCTAGTAATTTTGGAAAGTTACTTTTGTGAATCACCTATTTTGCATAAAAGGACTTGTTCTTTTATAAAATTTCATAAATACCCTTATTTCCTCAATTTTACACAAATTTTTACACAATTTAACTCCTACATTTCTAATGCAACTGTTGGGTAAATATATATTTTTACAAGACATAGAGTAAAATATATTTACCAAACTACCCTTTACTTAATTTGAGGTTACCTCTTATCAAATTACATTTTGCAAGAACAACCCTAGTTTTTCCATAATTACGAAAATACCCTTTTTACTTAAGATTTTCAAGAACTTCACACAAACACACAAAAGTTTTACACTAACAAGCATACACTTCACACTATCAAAATATAAGTCTAACATTACAAATACACGAACTATCACAGCCTTCCCCCCTAAAAAGAATCTCGTCCCGAGATTCGGACGAAAAGACTCTTAAGGGAAGAAAAGCAAATCACCTATCAAATGCGACAGGAAGCAAACACACCAGAGAAGTAAAGGTCGTTGGAGTATGATAAGATGAGTGTAGCAAGAGCAAGAATAACTAGTACATAGATAAGTTTGGCAAGATCGGAGAGAACAAGATGATTGAGTTCTCGCAAAGCTAAGATCATCACATGATGATGATAAATGTCGGCAACATTCATCACAAAGCTCATGGATAGCAAGTGAGGATAATACGAGAGATTGATAAGTGATGTTTGAAATATTTCTGCTCAGAGTTTATTATCTAAATAAGTTGAATGATGTTGATTGCAAAACATACCTATTTAGACCGATGCAATCAAGGGATAATGACAAAATGCTCTAACTCTGATCGTGATGCACTGTTGAGATGCATGATTGCAATGATGATGCAATACGAGGATGGAGGATTCAATGCACAATCAAGATGATGTATAAGACACAATGCAATTATCATGATGCTGACCAAATGATGCATACCTTATGATGCAAGGATGATGATACTTGTAATGTATGCACATATGAAATGCAGGAAGTATGATGCATATGATTCGCGTCTTACAACCGTTCTCTCGTAACTAACACTTGGGTAGGTCTATATCCTTGGGCAAGGATCAAAAGTTAGGACACTAATAAGGTTGCACAGAAAAAGTTTGCAGTGGGGTTACGTCACATATACCGAGTCGCCAGTGCGCTCCTAATGGCTCAATCATGTGGCTGCAGCACACATGAGGCCTTAGGTTCCGTCACGGCATCATGGTCATGTGATTAAACACCACCACAAGAGAGGAATAGCAACCCTGTAGTGCCAACAGCAATAAGATAGATCTTAAGAAACCTAAGATAACCCGAGGTTGTATTGGAAGCACATTCGTAAGTTAGCCTACGGATTTTCGACGATGATGCAACACCATGCACTATCTAGAGATGGCCTTTATTATGATGCATGACTTTTGCCGGGAGGATTGTATTCAGAAAGTAATTATGGTCATACATCTTTTTAATTTATCCAAAATCATCTGAGCAAAAATTTGAAGGTGCAACGTTCAGATGTTGCAACTGGAATAGCCAACAAGATACGGTACAACATCAGGAGAGGATAGATAGATCACTAGATGATGGATTGAAGGATTTGATGATAGTTATCAAGGTTTAACCATCAAAGAAGAAGTTCAATGCTTCTGCTAAAACAGATTCAAAGCAAGATCAAAGGTTGGATTTAGCGGTCAAGCTAGGATCAGTGATAGGGTTCAAACATAACCCAATTCACTTGATTCACAAAAGACCTTCTCACTCTAGGTTAGCCTAGCAGTTTACGTTGGCTCCTACCACACAAAGTCAAACAGGCATTCAGATACAAGCACATATTTCAGTACAACAACGTAACAAACAAGACAATCAAGTCAATCCAAGATGTCAGGATGCATGCACGTTCTACACGTCCTCACAAACCAAAAACAACTGCCGAATATCTTCGGACTTACGTGGTCAGTTTCGGTGGCATAATATAAATACGTCTCTCACTATTAACTAGTCGATAAACCCTATCCGTCCTAGTTTCGGAATCGTGGTTAGTGTACCTGCAGAAAACTACAAGATGTATATATTGAACCTTTCATGCCAGCATGTCATGAAAGCGTCCCCAAACATTACTGTTCACTATAGAAACAGCATCTGTACAATTACCGCCGTACAGACAACGTTAACATACGTTATCGAGATAACGTATTCACGGGGAATACCGCAAAATGCGGGGGTATGAACTGCGATCGCCATACCCTGCGCCAAACCATATACTCCCAATGTAGTCAACCGAGGTTGGTACATTGGCAGTATCTCAAGTAGGCCACTGCTTGAGAAACAGCGTTCGGTTCGCATCACCGACGGGAAGGCCAAGCTCCCTCAGTTGGCTGAGGATTCTTACCTTCTTACCTTACCATCGAAAATGTCGTTACAAAAAGTAAAGTTGGGTTGTGCATGAATTTAAGTTTTGACTGAAAAGTAATGCTGGTAGTTAGGATTATATACATATATATAGCCACCTCTATTTCCCTTATAAACATTACCCTAGGGCTTTACGTACTATACATAATCCTTAACGAATCCAACGTAGTTTTGCCAAATATTTTGTTGGTCAAACTTTTATACTGAAAATATTTTTAAGGTAAACTGTATCTCTGGGTAACCTTATAGCTCTGATACCAGCTGTGGCAGAACCAACCTGAATTATACCGGCTCAAGTACGCGAGTCCATTCCATAGGGCTCCGACGTACTTCAAACGGTATAATCCCTTGGCCTGTCGGGTAAAGTCCCGATAAACCACCGTTACACAGGATCAAATAAGGTTACCTCACACGAAGGTGAGTCCAGAGATACAATCACCATCATAATTTACATTATAGGAAATTACTTTACAAGAGTTATAAAAGTAGTACAAATTTCCAATTTAGAGAAAACCATACAAACTGTTTAAGCTATGAATTTTTAGCAGCGGAAAACATACGCGATGATCTACAGCACTTCGACAAGACGGATGTCATGCTAAGCTCGGGCATGACATCACTCGAAAACATCAGTATTGGTCGGGGACGGATCCCATTCCTCGGACCAATCTTCTGGAAAAGCACAGGGCCATGACAAGGAAAGAGTAGGGTCTTCATAGATATCACCTGAAAAACATATAACTAGCAAGGCTGAGTATACTAATACTCAGCAAGGCTTACCCGGAAATGGGTATACTTAGCCCATAACTAGACTCATGAAGGCTTATAACAGCTCTGGGTTTAGTTTCAGCTGAAAAGCAACTAAGATTAGATCCTTATTTTCAATTTTTAGCTTTCAAGTTCTATGTGATTATCCATTCTAGATAAGCACCTATAACTACTCAAGCATGGTAAGATCTTTATCTCAATCATCAGTATTACTCATCATATAGTTGCTCTTGTTACTCTGTGTGATAAAGGATTAAGTAGTCTCAATCATCGTGAGAGGCGGACGATTCGAATCGAATTTAACCTTGCAAGGTAAACCTAACTCACACGCTTGGAACAACCAACATTTGCTCCGAAGCAACCGTTTGCCTTTCATTCCGACTCGTGGACAGGTCCACCACAAGCGACTGCAGGAACATACGCACATCACTCGTGCAGGACATACGTCTGTAGCGCGACTACAAAACCCGTATTCCTGGTTGCCCTTGCAACACGTATTTCCTCAGTCGAACCAAGTAACCAAAGAAGCAAATCGAGTGGTGGGAGGTATGTCCACTCCTCGGGCCGATTGGCTACTAGGCTTACCGCTTACCCATAATCACGGCATGTGGTTAGTACTTTCAAACGCTTAACCCCGATTGGCACACACCGCGACCTTATCAAATTCAACAACACAGACGGGGTATCATCTCAACCATGACACCTCACAAAACTCCCGTCCGGCATCCTTATAGTGATAACAGGAATGTAAACATTACAACTCCTATATCGCGCGAGTGACAGGAAATCACCCGACTTCTACCGGCCTTATTAGCATAGCAGCTAGCCGGACTCAAATACTAGTATTCAATACATCGGTTCCTAGGAAAATGCAACTAGGGTTTCAAGCAATACCTAAGAACTTAATGCATAGAATATGTAAATAGATATAAAGTGCAGTGTAATTAAAATAGTAGGTTATGTCCGGGGCTTGCCTTTATTGGTGGGTCTGAAGTCAGTAAGTCAATATCTTCCGAACTTTGGTTCGGGGCTTCAGATAATCCCGCGACGAAGTTCCTGGGGTCTTCAGAATAACTTCCTTCTGGTTCCGGGATTAGTTGGTAATTTCCGTCGGCGAGAGTGGTCGAGTCTATATGATATGCAAGATGGAGTTCAATGAATGCATACACTTTTATTTCAATTCACAATATAGTTGCAATCCAAATAAAAAGAACATTACATTTCGACAAACAACCTAACTACCCTGTGCTGGGCAGTCATTTATCGAGTATTAACTAAACTAACTAGTCTCGTTAGGCAACAGGGGGTTTACCCTAAACATCTATACTAAACTTCATTAAGTAGCATGTTCAGTTATTTAATTAGTTGGTGTATAGATCTTGACCTTAACCGATGAGGATGCATTAGGTTTAGCCGATAGACGTGCTTTGGTCAGGCCTAACAGAGACGAGTCTACTGTGCGATCTTACTGATCCAAGGTTGTGTACTTTGGTCTGGGTAGCAGATTGACAGGTGTACTAGTTTTCTAATTGATCGATGAAAACATCGATCACTTTAGTAGAGGGATGTTTCCTAAAGTAATTGTGTCTTAACTAAGATGTGTTTAAGTATTATCCTAGGTAACTAGGTGTGGTTGCATCGGCTGGATTACGTTAACACAACAACTGAGTGCCGTACAGCCGATTGGGTTATCTAAGTTAGACCTATTTCAAGATTTAGATGTAACAGAATACTAATATTAAACTAGTTAGTGAGACTATAAGTGCGGAATTAGACTAAAGAGGATGTGGTTGAGGTATGTAACCGGCAAACATATAGCCGATCTC